>NW_025533854.1:157500-285000 GCF_020615455.1 Coregonus clupeaformis
ACAGAGAAAGAGAGAGAGACAGAGAGACAGAGAAAGAGAGAGACAGAGAAAGAGAGAGAGACAGAGAGAGAGAGAGACAGCGAGACAGCGAGACAGAGAGAGAGAGAGAGAGAGAGAGAGAGAGAGAGAGAGAGAGAGAGAGAGAGAGAGAGAGAGAGAGAGAGAGAGAGAGAGAGAGAGAGAGAGAGAGAGAGAGAGAGAGAGAGAGAGAGAGAGAGAGAAAGAGTCCACACAGACCATCCCCTGGTATGGCACAGTGCTATAAGGGCACACTACCCCTATGTCAAGAGGGTATTGGCCCATGGTGGAAACTCAGAATACTAGACATTGAGGAAATGTAAACAACATCTTACAACATGTATAAGTCTGGGACAGTCATGGGGCAGGGCATCCTCATGCAGTTCCAGCAGGACTCTTACAGGATCAAAGAGAGAGCACAGCAGGAAAAGCTCTCTCTCGGTGACGACTCCCCCATCCTGAGTGAGTCTGATCACACCTCTTCAAACTGTCCTGCAGACGAGCAGCCCCAAGAGGAGGGCTGAAACAGACCAGCACAACACCCCCCCCCTACAGTACCCAGAGGGCTGAAGGTGGAGATAGACAGCTGTCTGATAGAGCTGGCTGCACTCCGGTCTGACGTGAGAGAACTGAAGGAGGAGAGAGAGGAACACACAGCCCAGCTAACAGAACTGAAGGAGGAGGTGAGAAAGCTGAGGTGTGACAGAGAGCAGGACACTCCCCAGAGAAGCCAGCAGAACAGCCCACCTCAGACCCGGACCACAACCTCAATACCACAATGGGACAGACAAAACATTGACAGCCCCCCTGTCAGCTCCTCCGATAGCCCTCCTGACAACTCCCACAGATCCACCGAGGACACACAAAAGCCACAGATTGTGCTCCTCATTGACTCAAATGGAAAATACATTCAAGAAAATAAACTTTTTCCCCAAACACAAAGTGGCTAAACTCTGGTGCCCAAACACTAGGCGTGCCCTGGAGCTGCTGTCAGAGGACAGACTAGGGTCCCCCAGCCACATCATAATACACACAGGCACAAACGACCTGAGAGCCCGACAGGAAAGGGTGGCCACATCACTCAAGGGAGTGATTGAAAAGGCCTCTTCCACTTTCCCCAACGCACAAGTGCCAGCGTGTGCTCTGGGCGTTCGTAAACTCAGAGCGTTGTCAGATTGGCCGTTCGTAAATTCAGAGCGTTTCGCTCTCGGAGCGTTCTCGGAGCGCACACTGGACGCTCTGGCCGAGGAGTAGGGTTGATCCGAGTGTTCTGACCTAACAACAGCAGTCAAGCACCCAAGCTAACTGGCTAACGTTGGCTAGCTTGCTAGCTACTTCCAGACGCAAATGAGAGAAAAGCTCACTCTGACCAGCAGAGCTGGTTAGGATGTTTTTATGTTATCCAGAGCGTTGGTGACTGCAACTGTGCTGCTGGCAACAATTTAATTACGCTTTTTTTGCCAACGTTTTCTGACACTGGCCATATTCAACGGGTGTTGAGCGTTCGTAAATTCATCAGTTATTCTGCGCTCTGGCACACTCAGACGAGAGTGCTCTGAAATCGGAGTAGATAGCCAGAGCAAATTTACCAGCTACATCTATCAACAGTTGTCGCAGTGACATCATTAAACATTCTATTGAAATAGTTACTTGCATAGTGGAGTCTTTTGTTTAGACATGTAGCTTGCTAGATAAACAATGAACCATAATCCCAACTCATAACGTTACTACCCTGCATGAATCTGCAGGTAGCTAACCAATCAGGTTCAATGTTAGCTAGCTAACATTAGCCTATAACTAGCAATGCAAATGGCTCTGAGATACGAATAATAATACTACACAGATCAAACACGTAATGTTAGCTAGCTATCCAGCCAGCTAATGTTAGCTACAGATGAAGTCGGAAGTTTACATACACTTTGGTTGGAGTCATTAAAACTTGTTTTTCAACCACTCCACAAATTTCTTGTTAACAAACTATAGTTTTGGCAAGTCGGTTAGGACATCTACTTTGTGCATGGCACAAGTAATTTTTCCAACAATTGTTTACAGACAGATTATTTCACTTATAATTCACTGTATCAAAATTCCAGTGGGTCAGAAGTTTACATACACTAAGTTGACTGTGCCTTTAAACAGCTTGGAAAATTCCAGAAAATGATGTCATGGCTTTAGAAGCTTCTGATAGGCTAATTGACATCATTTGAGTCAATTGGAGGTGTACCTGTGGATGTATTTCAAGGCCTACCTTCAAACTCAGTGCCTCTTTGCTTGACATCATGGGAAAATCAAAAGAAATCAGCCAAGACCTCAGAAAAAAATGGTAGACCTCCGCAAGTCAGTTTCATCCTTGATAGCAATTTCCAAATGCCTGAAGGTACCACGTTCATCTGTACAAACAATAGTACGCAAGTATAAACACCATGGGACCACGCAGCCGTCATACCGCTCAGGAAGGAGACGCGTTCTGTCTCCTAGAGATGAACGTACTTTGGTGCGAAAAGGGCAAATCAATCGCAGAACAACAGCAAAGGACCTTGTGAAGATGCTGGAGGAAACAGGTACAAAAGTATCTATGTCCACAGTAAAAAGAGTCCTATATCGACATAACCTGAAAGACCGCTCAGCAAGGAAGAAGCCACTGCTCCAAAACCACCATAAAAAAGCCAGACTACGGTTTGCAACTGCACATGGGGACAAAGATCGTACTTTTTGGAAACATGTCCTCTGGTCTGATTAAACAAAAATAGAACTGTTTGGCCATAATGACCATCGTTATGTTTGGAGGAAAAAAGGGAAGCTTGCAAGCCGAAGAACACCATCCCAACCGTGAAGCACGGGGGTGGCAGCATCATGCTGTGGGGGTGCTTTGCTGCAGGAGGGACTGGTGCACTTCACAAAATAGATGGCATCATGAGGAAGGAAAATTATGTGGATATATTGAAGGAACATCTCAAGACATCAGTCAGGAAGTTAAAGCTTAGTCGCAAATGGGTCTTCCAAATGGACAATGACCCCAAGCATACTTCCAAAGTTGTGGCAAAATGGCTTAAGACAACAAAGTCAAGGTATTGGAGTGGCCATCACAAAGCCCTGACCTCAATCCTATAGAAAATTGGTGGGCAGAACTGAAAAAGCGTGTGCGAGCAAGGAGGCCTACAAACCTGACTCAGTTACACCAGCTCTGTCAGGAGGAATGGGCAGATATTCACCAAACTTATTGTGGGAAGCTTATGGAAGGCTACCCGAAACATTTTGCGTTGCTACCAAATACTAATTGAGTGTATGTAAACTTCTGACCCACTGGGAATGTGATGAAAGAAAGAAAAGTTGAAATAAGTCATTCTCTCTACTATTATTCTGACATTTCACATTCTTAAAATAAAGTGGTGATCCTAACTGACCTAAGACAGGGAATGTTTACTAGGATTGAATGTCAGGAATTGTGAAAAAATGAGGTTATTTCCCTCATTAAAATGCAAATCAATTTATAAAATTTTTGACATGCATTTTTCTGGATTTTGTTGTTGTTATTCTGTCTCTCACTGTTCAAATTAACCTACCATTAAAATTATAGACTGATCATGTCTTTGTCAGTGGGCAAACGTACAAAATCAGCAGGGGATCAAATACTTTTTTCCCTCACTGTACGCCTAGTTTCCTGAAATACGAATAAAATTGTTAAATTACGAGCCTAGTTGGTTTAGCCACGGAAAAAGACAGCAACCTTCCTGTTAGCCATGATTGGCTGAGCTAGTGGATGGGCTGGACATGCTGAGAGATGGTCTGCCATGTAGCACACTTCTGTCTATAATATGATGTGTAGGTAATCCTTTCTAACACAGCTTTTTTGAAAGATATCACGTAGTAGAACTGCAAAAGTGTTGCTCTCCACTTTCTGGAGGACCGAGTTTTGAAATCAGTGGAATGCCCAGTGGTATTAGAGTATGACAGCTAAGTGAAAAGTCGAAAAGAGAGCACACAGAAGGCTGTTGTATAAAACACCTGTCTCTGGATTACATCTTCAAACTAAGGGCAACCATGGCATCCGTGACAGAGAGGGAGAAGCGTCCATCCATGTATACCGGTAAGATAGTCTAGCTAACTACATTTTCAGAAAAGGGCAACCAGTGAAGAACAATCACCATTGTAAATACAACCCATATTTATGTTTATTTATTTTCCTTTTGTACTTTAACTATTTGCACATCGTTAGAACAATGTATATAGCCATAATATGACATTTGAAATGTCTTTATTCTTTTGGAACTTCTGAGTGTAATGTTTACTGTTAATATTTATTGTTTATTTCACTTTTGTTTACTATCTACTTCACTTGCTTTGGAAATGTTAACATACGTTTCCCATGCCAATAAAGCCCTTAAATTGAGAGAGAGAGAGAGAGAGAGAGAGAGAGAGAGAGAGAGAGAGAGAGAGAGAGAGAGAGAGAGAGAGAGAGAGAGAGAGAGAGAGAGAGAGCGGTACTCCCATGCCAAAAAAGCCCTTAAATTGAGAGAGAGAGAGAGAGAGAGAGAGCGGTACTCCCATGCCAAAAAAGCCCTTAAATTGAGAGAGAGAGAGAGAGAGAGAGAGAGAGAGAGAGAGAGAGAGAGAGAGAGAGAGAGAGAGAGAGAGAGAGAGAGAGAGAGAGAGAGAGAGAGAGAGAGAGAGAGAGAGAGAGAGAGAGAGAGAGAGAGAGAGAGAGAGAGAGAGAGAGAAAGAAATTAGTCGTCCCCCATACCTACGTCCTAAATGGTAGGCCGTTTGAGTATGCGAAAAAATAAAGTTTAATAGTATGCAACATTTTGAAAATCGAGACTTTAAATGCCCAGATGTCATACTCATTTTGACTTTGACAACAGCTGATCATTAGATATGGGGATGTGCTACTGAAATCAACAAATAGCGGGAAACAACACAATCGCGAATGACGCATTCTCAGTATGTGATTTTTTTTTATAGTATGTTAATTTTCGAATACAGAGTAAGGTTTAAATGCCAGGATGTATACTGATTTCAGCTCATCATCTAGTAGAATTAGATGCACACTTTTCCACATTGGAAGGGGGGGTTACTAAGCTAACATATGAAATTGTTTTAAGATTGTCATACCATGGATAATTTAGCTACTTGATTTTGCTTTATAGGACCCCTTTAGGTATCAAAAATATATACAGCACCAGCCAAAAGTTTGGACACACCTACTAATTTCAGGGTTTTTCTTTAAAAAAAAAACTATTTTCTACATTGTAGACTAATAGTGAAGACATCAAAACTATGAAATAACACATATGGAATCATGTAGTAACCAAAACAGTGTTATACAAATCAAAATATATTTTATATTTGAGATTCTTCAAAGTAGCCACCCTTTGCATTGATGACAGCTTTGAGTAGGCGTGTCCAAACCTTTGACTGTCAATGTAAATATTCCAGGTGGCCATTTGATTAATTGTTCAGCAGTCTTATGGCTTGGGGGTAGAAGCTGTTAAGGAACCTTTTGGTCCTAGACTTGGCGCTCCGGTACAGCTTGCTGTGTGGTAGCAGAGAGAACATTCTATGACTTGGGTGATTGGAGTCTTTGACAATTTTTTGGGCCTTCCTCTGACACCGTCTGGTATAGAGGTCCTGGATGGCAGGAAGCTTGGCCCCAGTGATGTACTGGGCCGTACACACTACACTCTGTAGCGCCTTACGGTCGGATGCCATACCAGGCGGTGATGAAACTTGTCAGGATGCTCTCGATGGTGCAGCTGTATAACTTTTTCAGGATCTGGGGACCCATGCCAAATCTTTTCAGTCTCCTGGGGGGGGAAAAGGTGTTGTCGTGCCCTCTTCACGACTGTCTTGGTGTGTTTCGACCATGGTAGTTTGTTTGTTATGTGGACACCAAGGAACTTGGAACTCTCAACCCGCTCCACTACTATCCCGTCTATGTTAATGGGGGCGTGTTCGGCCTTCCTTTTCCTGTAGTCCACGATCAGCTCTTTTGTCTTGCTCACATTGAGGGCGAGGTTGTTGTCCAGGCACCACATGGCCAGGTCTCTGACCTCCTCCCTATAGGCTGTCTCATTGTTGTCGGTGATCAGGCCTACCACTGTTGTGTCGTCAGCAAACTTAAGGATAGTGTTGGAGTCGTGTTTGGCCATGCAGTCATGGATGAACAGCACGCACCCCTGAGGGGCCCCAGTGTTGAGGATCAGTGTGGCAGATGTGTTGTTGCCTACCCTTACCATCTGGGGGGCGGCCCGTCAGGAAGTCCAGGATCCAGTTGCAGAGGGAGGTGTTTAGTCCCAGGGTCCTTAGCTTAGTGATGAGCTTTGAGGGCACTATGGTGTTGAACGCTGAACTGTAGTCAATGAACAGCATTCTCACATAGGTGATCCTTTTGTCCAGGTGGGAAAGGGCCGTGTGGAGTCCGATTGAGATTATGTCATCTGTGGATCTGTTGGGGCGATATGCAAATTGGAGTGGGCTAGGGTTTCCGGGATGATGGTGTTGATGTTACCTTTGCTTCCTTGTGCACATGGACTATGGTGGTCTGCTTGAAACATGCAGGTATTACAGACTCGGTCAGGGAGAGGTTGAAAATGTCATTGAAGACACTTGCCAGTTGGTCCGCACATGCTTTGAGTACACGTCCTGGTAATCCGTCTGGCCCTACGGCTTTGTGAATGTTGACCTGTTTAAAGGTCTTGCTCACGTCAGCTACCGAGAGCGTGATCACAGCTGGTGCTCTCATGCATGTTTCAGTGTTGCTTGCCTCAAAGCGAGCATAAAAGGCATTTAGCTTGTCTGGTAGGCTCGTGTCACTGGGCAGCTCGAGGCTGGTTTTCCCTTTTGTAGTTCGTAATAGTTTTCAAGCCCTGCCACATCCGACGAGCGTCAGCGCCGGGGTAGTAGAATTCAATCTTAATCCTGTATTGACGCTTTGCCTGTTTGATGGTTCGTCTGAGGGCGTAGTGGGATTTCTTATAAGCGTCCGGATCAGTGTCCCACTCCTTGAAAGCGGCATCTCTAGCCTTTAGCTCGATGCGGATGTTGCCATGGCTTCTGGTTGGGATATGTACGTACGGTCACTGTGGGGATGACGTCGTTGATGCACTTATTGATGAAGCCAGTGACTGAGGTGATATACTCCTCAATGCAATTGGATGAATCCCAGAGCATATTCCAGTCTGTGCTAGCAAAACAGTCCTGTAGCGTAGCATCCGTGTCATCTGACCACTTCCGTATTGAGCGAGCCACTGGTACTTCCTGCTTTAGTTTTAGCTTGTAAACAGGAACCAGGAGTATAGAATAATGGTCAGATTTGCCAAATGGAGGGCGAGGGAGAGCTTTGTACGCGTCTCTGTGTGTGGAGTAAAGTTGGTCGAGAGTTTTTGTACTGAGTAAATGGTCTGAATACTTATGTAAATGTGATTTCAGTTTTTTATTTGTAATAAATTAGCAAAAATTTCTAAAAAAACTAGTTTTGCTTTGTCATTATGGGGTATTGTGTGTAGATTGATGAGGGAAAAATATCTATTTAATCAATTTTAGAAATAAGGCTGTAACGTAACAAAATGTGGAAAAAGTCAAGGGGTCTGAATACTTTCTGAATGTACTGTAAGTGGATGCGGTGAATTGCAAAAAAAATTATATCTCTCATTTAAACGTTTTGATGGGGATTTTGTTATTATGTTACTTAGATTGATGCATGTGATCACAAATATTGCATCGTAGACTGCATCTTTGAAAACATACGTTTTTAGTTTTTTTTTAACCAAAGTGGATTTCTGTTTTTCTCACTTAAGTGTTTCTTGTTCTATAATATAATAATAATATAATAATAATAATAATAATATAATAATAATATAATAATAATAATAATAATAATAATAATAATATAATAATAATAATATGCCATTTAGCAGATGCTTTTATCCAAAGCGACTTACAGTCATTTGCGCATACATTTTTTACGTATGGGTGGTCCCGGGGATCGAACCCACTACCCTGGCGTTGCAAGCGCAATGCTCTGCCATTATGGGCTACAGAGGTTCTCTTGGCCTTTGTGAACTAAATACTAAACCATCTTTTCATTTCTGAATGTGTCGGCACCGGGGAATCAGGATGTGGTTGCGTTAACGATGTCATTTTAATCTGGCCTTTTGATTTGAATTATTTAATTTATTGATCAAGCCTTAGCAGTCATTCTGATCTCGTTCCCAATGATCAGTGCTTTAGTTTATTATGTTGCTGAATATACAATGCCCCGGACTGTCAAACGTTTTCTGTTCAATAGCCTTTTGATTTGAACATTTGAAAAGTTTGGGTGGGTGTACTTAATTAATATATGTTACAGCACTTTGGTTTTCAGTAATAAATATGTTGAAATAGAACAAAATTATCTGTTTCTGTCTTCAGTCCTTTTTAAATAGGATAGATGGGTTATGGTATACAGTAGGTTGAATGTGTTGGTCTGCCTATAACCAGCCTGAGTAGGTCTATAACTATTCAGAGTTTAGAGAAATTAATGACATTGGAAATTAGCTATTTTCAGAAAGATAAAGAGAGTGATGGGAGTAAAGAAAGGGGTATAAGGAAGGAGGAGGGAGAGGGTGGGAGGGAGGGAGGGAGGGAGGGAGAGAGGGAGGGAGGGAGGGAGGGAGGGAGGGAGGGAGGGAGAGGGTGGGAGGGAGGGAGGGAGGGAGGGAGGGAGAGAGAGCTAATGCAAAGAGACCTGTGCCATGCTATTTTAACGAGTGTCCCCCTCAGCCATTATCTCTCCTCTCTGTTATGGTTTGGGATACATACCCAGGATCCCTCAATATGAAATGTGTGTGTGTGTGTGTGTGTGTGTGTGTGTGTGTGCGTGCGTGCGTGCGTGCGTGTGTTTGTGTGTGTGCACTCTCCTCTTATTGAACCGAGAGAGATAACAACAACAACAGTTTATTTCACTAGACTGGTCCTTTTAGTTTAATAGACACAGAACAGAACTCTCTTTTTTATCTCTCCGCTCAATTAAAGTCTCTGGGACATTAAGGCCAGGCAGTCTGGGAATAAGACATGAAGTCACTGTGGTCAACAAGCCTGTTATTCACCCAGCCCCAACTCTGTTATTGACCCAACTAACCCTGGGACTAGAGAGAGAGAGAGAGAGAGAGAGAGGGGAGAGAGAGAGAGAGAGAGAGAGAGAGAGAGAGAGAGAGAGAGAGAGAGAGAGAGTCACTGTGGTCAACAAGCCTGTTATTCACCCAGCCCCAACTCTGTTATTGACCCAACTAACCCTGGGACTAGAGAGAGAGAGAGAGAGAGAGAGAGAGAGAGAGAGAGAGAGAGAGAGAGAGAGAGAGAGAGAGAGAGAGAGAGAGAGAGAGAGAGAGAGAGAGAGAGAGATAAACTATCAATTAATCTGGACAGTTTGACATGGCCAATATATACACAAATTTTTGTCAAAAATACATTCAATTTAATCACAAACTTCAATGTTACCAAATTCTAAATAGAGTTATCAAATGAGCACAACACATTGTCAAAATCAAATAATTTAAATAAAGGAAGAAATTAACAATGTACAGACTCAGTGACCATAGCCTGGCCATAGAGACAGGATGCCATAGAAAAACATGGAAGGTCAGACTCAGTGACCATAGCCTGGCAATAGAGACAGGATGCCATAGAAAAACATGGAAGGTCAGACTCAGTGACCATAGCTGGCAATAGAGACAGGAAGCCATAGAAAAACATGGAAGGTCAGACTCAGTGACCATAGCCTGGCAATAGATACTGGATGTCTTGGAAAAACATGGAAAGTCAGACTCAGTGACCATAGCCTGGCAATAGAGACAGGATGCCATAGAAAAACATGGAAGGTCAGACTCAGTGACCATAGCTGGCAATAGAGACAGGAAGCCATAGAAAAACATGGAAGGTCAGACTCAATGACCATAGCCTGGCCATAGAGACAGGATGCCATAGAAAACATGGAAGGTCAGACTCAGTGACCATAGCCTGGCAATAGAGACAGGATGCCATAGAAAAACATGGAAGGTCAGACTCAGTGACCATAGCCTGGCCATAGAGACAGGATGACATAGAAAAACATGGAAGGTCAGACTATGTGAACAGTAGAGACGGGATGCCATGGAAAAATATGGAAGGTCAGACTCAGTGACCATAGCCTGGCATAGAGACAGGAAGCCATAGAAAAACATGGAAGGTCAGACTATGTGAACAGTAGAGACGGGATGCCATGGAAAAATATGGAAGGTTAGACTCAGTGACCATAGCCTGGCATAGAGACAGGAAGCCATAGAAAAACATGGAAGGTCAGACTCAGTGACCAATAGATACTGGATGTCTTGGAAAAACATGGAAAGTCAGACTCAGTGACCATAGCCTGGCAATAGAGACAAGATGCAATAGAAATTATGGACATTCAGACTCAGTGACCAATAGAGACATGATGCCATGGAAAAACATGGAAGGTCAGTCTCAGTTACCATAGCCTGGCAATAGAGACAGGATGCCATAGAAAAAACATGGAAGGTCAGTCTCAGTGACCATAGCCTGGCAATAGAGACAGGATGCCATGGAAAAACATGGAAGGTCAGACTCAGTGACCATAGCCTGGCAATAGAGACAGGATGCCATAGAAAAACATGGAAGGTCAGACTCAGTGACCATAGCCTGGCATAGAGACAGGAAGCCATTGAAAAACATGGAAGGTCAGACTCAGTGACCAATAGAGACAGGATGCCATGGAAAAACATGTAAAGTCGGACTCAGTGACCATAGCCTGGCAATAGATACTGGATGTCTTGGAAAAACATGGAAGGTCAGACTCAGTGACCATAGCCTGGCAATAGATACTGGATGCCTTAGAAAAACATGGAAGGTCAGACTCAGTGACCATAGCCTGGCAATAGATACTGGATGTCTTGGAAAAACATGGAAAGTCAGACTCAGTGACCATAGCCTGGCAATAGAGACAGGATGCCATTGAAAAACATGGAAGGTCAGTCTCAGTGACCATAGCCTGGCAATAGAGACAGGATGCCATGGAAAAACATGGAAGGTCAGACTCAGTAACCATAGCCTGGCAGTAGAGACAGGATGTCGTAGAAAAACATGGAAGGTCAGACTCAGTGACCATAGCTGGCAATAGAGACAGGAAGCCATAGAAAAACATGGAAGGTAAGACTCAGTGACCATAGCTGGCAATAGAGACAGGAAGCCATAGAAAAACATGGAAGGTCAGACTCAATGACCATAGCCTGGCCATAGAGACAGGATGCCATAGAAAACATGGAAGGTCAGACTCAGTGACCATAGCCTGGCAATAGAGACAGGATGCCATAGAAAAACATGGAAGGTCAGACTCAGTGACCATAGCCTGGCCATGGAGACAGGATGCCATAGAAAAACATGGAAGGTCAGACTATGTGAACAGTAGAGACGGGATGCCATGGAAAAATATGGAAGGTCAGACTCAGTGACCATAGCCTGGCATAGAGACAGGAAGCCATAGAAAAACATGGAAGGTCAGACTATGTGAACAGTAGAGACGGGATGCCATGGAAAAATATGGAAGGTCAGACTCAGTGACCATAGCCTGGCATAGAGACAGGAAGCCATAGAAAAACATGGAAGGTCAGACTCAGTGACCAATAGAGACAGGATGCCATGGAAAAACATGTAAAGTCGGACTCAGTGACCATAGCCTGGCAATAGAGACAGGATGCCTTAGAAAAACATGGAAGGTCAGACTCAGTGACCATAGCCTGGCAATAGATACTGGATGTCTTGGAAAAACATGGAAAGTCAGACTCAGTGACCATAGCCTGGCAATAGATACTGGATGTCTTGGAAAAACATGGAAGGTCAGACTCAGTAACCATAGCCTGGCAGTAGAGACAGGATGTCGTAGAAAAACATGGAAGGTCAGACTCAGTGACCATAGCTGGCAATAGAGACAGGAAGCCATAGAAAAACATGGAAGGTCAGACTCAGTGACCATAGCTGGCAATAGAGACAGGAAGCCATAGAAAAACATGGAAGGTCAGACTCAATGACCATAGCCTGGCCATAGAGACAGGATGCCATAGAAAACATGGAAGGTCAGACTCAGTGACCATAGCCTGGCAATAGAGACAGGATGCCATAGAAAAACATGGAAGGTCAGACTCAGTGACCATAGCCTGGCCATAGAGACAGGATGACATAGAAAAACATGGAAGGTCAGACTATGTGAACAGTAGAGACGGGATGCCATGGAAAAATATGGAAGGTCAGACTCAGTGACCATAGCCTGGCATAGAGACAGGAAGCCATAGAAAAACATGGAAGGTCAGACTATGTGAACAGTAGAGATGGGATGCCATGGAAAAATATGGAAGGTTAGACTCAGTGACCATAGCCTGGCATAGAGACAGGAAGCCATAGAAAAACATGGAAGGTCAGACTAAGTGACCAGTAGAGACAGGATGCCATGGAAAAACATGGAAGGTCAGACTCAGTGACCATAGCCTGGCAATAGAGACAGGATGCCTTAGAAAAACATGGAAGGTCAGACTCAGTGACCATAGCCTGGCAATAGATACTGGATGTCTTGGAAAAACATGGAAAGTCAGACTCAGTGACCATAGCATGGCAATAGAGACAAGATGCAATAGAAATTATGGACATTCAGACTCAGTGACCAATAGAGACATGATGCCATGGAAAAACATGGAAGGTCAGTCTCAGTTACCATAGCCTGGCAATAGAGACAGGATGCCATAGAAAAAACATGGAAGGTCAGTCTCAGTGACCATAGCCTGGCAATAGAGACAGGATGCCATGGAAAAACATGGAAGGTCAGACTCAGTGACCATAGCCTGGCAATAGAGACAGGATGCCATAGAAAAACATGGAAGGTCAGACTCAGTGACCATAGCCTGGCATAGAGACAGGAAGCCATTGAAAAACATGGAAGGTCAGACTCAGTGACCAATAGAGACAGGATGCCATGGAAAAACATGTAAAGTCGGACTCAGTGACCATAGCCTGGCAATAGAGACAGGATGCCTTAGAAAAACATGGAAGGTCAGACTCAGTGACCATAGCCTGGCAATAGATACTGGATGTCTTGGAAAAACATGGAAAGTCAGACTCAGTGACCATAGCCTGGCAATAGAGACAGGATGCCATTGAAAAACATGGAAGGTCAGTCTCAGTGACCATAGCCTGGCAATAGAGACAGGATGCCATGGAAAAACATGGAAGGTCAGACTCAGTAACCATAGCCTGGCAGTAGAGACAGGATGTCGTAGAAAAACATGGAAGGTCAGACTCAGTTACCATAGCTGGCAATAGAGACAGGAAGCCATAGAAAAACATGGAAGGTAAGACTCAGTGACCATAGCTGGCAATAGAGACAGGAAGCCATAGAAAAACATGGAAGGTCAGACTCAATGACCATAGCCTGGCCATAGAGACAGGATGCCATAGAAAACATGGAAGGTCAGACTCAGTGACCATAGCCTGGCAATAGAGACAGGATGCCATAGAAAAACATGGAAGGTCAGACTCAGTGACCATAGCCTGGCCATGGAGACAGGATGCCATAGAAAAACATGGAAGGTCAGACTATGTGAACAGTAGAGACGGGATGCCATGGAAAAATATGGAAGGTCAGACTCAGTGACCATAGCCTGGCATAGAGACAGGAAGCCATAGAAAAACATGGAAGGTCAGACTATGTGAACAGTAGAGACAGGATGCCATGGAAAAATATGGAAGGTCAGACTCAGTGACCATAGCCTGGCATAGAGACAGGAAGCCATAGAAAAACATGGAAGGTCAGACTCAGTGACCAATAGAGACAGGATGCCATGGAAAAACATGTAAAGTCGGACTCAGTGACCATAGCCTGGCAATAGAGACAGGATGCCTTAGAAAAACATGGAAGGTCAGACTCAGTGACCATAGCCTGGCAATAGATACTGGATGTCTTGGAAAAACATGGAAAGTCAGACTCAGTGACCATAGCCTGGCAATAGAGACAAGATGCAATATAAATTATGGACATTCAGACTCAGTGACCAGATAGAGACAGGATGCCATGGAAAAACATGGAAGGTCAGTCTCAGTTACCATAGCCTGGCAATAGAGACAGGATGCCATAGAAAAAACATGGAAGGTCAGTCTCAGTGACCATAGCCTGGCAATAGAGACAGGATGCCATGGAAAAACATGGAAGGTCAGACTCAGTAACCATAGCCTGGCAGTAGAGACAGGATGTCGTAGAAAAACATAAAAGGTCAGACTCAGTGACCATAGCCTGGCAATAGAGACAGGAAGCCATTGAAAAACATGGAAGGTCATACTAAAGGATCAGTAGAGACAGGATGCCAAGGAAAAACATGGAAGGTCAGATTCAGAGACCATAGCCTGGCAATAGAGACATGATGCCATAGTAAAACATGGAAGGTCAGACTCAGTGACCATAGCCTGCCCATAGAGACAGGATGCATTGGGAAAACATGGAATGTCAGACTCAGTGACGATAGCCTGGCAATAGAGACAGGATGCCATAGGAAAACATGGAAGGTCAGACTCAGTGACCATAGCCTGCCCATAGAGACAGGATGTCATGGAAAAACATGGAAGGTCAGACTCAGTGACCATAGCCTGGCCATAGAGACATGATGCCATAGAAAAAAACATGGAAGATCAGATTCAGAGACCATAGCCTGGCAATAGTGACATGATGCCATAGAAAAACATGGAAGGTCAGACTCAGTGACCATAACCTGGCAATAGAGACAGGAAGCCATAGAAAAACATGGAAGGTCAGACTCAGAGACCATAGCCTGGCAATAGAGACAGGATGTCTTAGAAAAACATGTAAGGTCAGACTCAGTGACCATAGCCTGGCAATAGAGACAGGATGTCATGGAAAAACATGGAAGGTCAGACTCAGAGACCATAGCCTGGCAATAGAGACAGGATGTCATGGAAAAACATGGAAGGTCAGACTCAGTTACCATAGCCTGGCCATGAAGACAGGATGCCATAGTAAAAGATGGAAGGTCAGACTCGGTGACCATACCATTGCCATAGAGACAGGTTGGCATAGAAAAACATGTAAAGGTCAGACTCAGTGACCAACAGAGACATGATGCCATGGAAAAACATGGAAGGTCAGACTCAGAGACCATAGCCTGGCAATAGAGACAGGATGTCATGGAAAAACATGGAAGGTCAGACTCAGTTACCATAGCCTGGCCATGAAGACAGGATGCCATAGTAAAAGATGGAAGGTCAGACTCGGTGACCATACCATTGCCATAGAGACAGGTTGGCATAGAAAAACATGTAAAGGTCAGACTCAGTGACCAACAGAGACATGATGCCATGGAAAAACATGGAAGGTCAGACTCAGAGACCATAGCCTGGCAATAGAGACAGGATGCCATAGTAAAAGATGGAAGGTCAGACTCGGTGACCATACCATTGCCATAGAGACAGGTTGGCATAGAAAAACATGTAAAGGTCAGACTCAGTGACCATAGCCTGTCAATAGAGACAGGATGCCGTAGAAAAACATGGAAGGTCAGACTCAGTTACCATAGCCTGGCAATAGAGACGGGATGTCAATTAATAACATGGAAGGTCAGACTCAGTGCACAAAGCTTGGCCATAGAGACAGGATGCCATAGATAACATGGAAAGGTATACTCAGTGACCAGTAGAGACCGGATGCATTGGAAAAACATGGAAGATCATACTCAGTGACCATAGCCTGGCAATAGAGACAGGATGCCATAGAAAAACATGGAAGGTCAAACTCAGTGACCATAGCTTGGCAAAAGAGACAGTAAGCCATGGAAAAACATGGAAGGTCAGACTCAGTGACCATAGCCTGGCAATAGAGACAGGATGCCATAGAAAACATGGACGTTCAGACTCAGTGACCAATAGAGACAGGATGCAATGGAAAAACATGGAAGGTCAGACTCAGTGACCATAGCATGCATAGAAAACTTGGAAGGTCATACTCAGTGACCATAGCCTGGCAATAGAGACAGGATGCCATGGAAAAACATGGAAGGTCAGACTCAGTGACCATAGCAATAATAATATTAATAATAAATACTACTAATAATAATAATAATAATAATAATAATAATAATAATAATAGCCTGGCAATAGAGACAGGATGCCATGGAAAAACATGGAAGGTCAGACTCAGTGACCATAGCTTGGCAATAGAGACAGGATGCCATAGAAAAACATGGAAGGTCAGACTAAGTGACCATAGCCTGGCAATAGAGACAGGATGCCATAGAAAAACATGGAAGGTCAGACTCAGTGACCATAGCCTGGCAATAGAGACAGGATGCCATGGAAAAACATGGAAGGTCAGACTCAGTGACCATAGCCTGGCAATAGAGACAGGATGCCGTAGAAAAACATGGAAGGTAAGACTCAGTGACCATAGCCTGGCCATAGAGACAGGATGCCATAGAAAAACATGGAAGGTCAGACTCAGTGACCATAGCCTGGCAATAGAGACAGGATGCCATAGAAAAACATGGAAGGTCAGACTCATTGACCATAGCTTGGCAATAGAGACAGGATGCCTTGGAAAAACATGGAACGTCAGACTCAGTGACCATGTTCTGGCCATATAGACAGGATGCCGTGGAAAAACATGGAAGGTCAGACTCAGTGACCATAGCCTTTGCAATAGAGACAGGAAGCCATAGCAAAAAACATGGAAGGTCAGACTCAATGACCATAGCCTGGCCATAGAGACAGGATGTCATGGAAAACATGGAAGGTCAGACTCAGTGACCATAGCCTGCCAATATAGAAAGGATGCCATAGAAACATATGGAAGGTCAGACTAAGTGACCAGTAGAGACATGATGCCATGGAAAAACATGGAAGGTCAGACTCAGTGACCATAGCCTGGCAATAGAGACAGGATGCCATAGAAAAACATGGAAGGTCAGACTCAGAGACCATAGCCTGGCAAAAGAGACAGGATGTCATGGAAAAACATGGAAGATCAGAGTCAGTGACCATAGCCTGGCAATAGAGACATGATGCCATAGTAAAACATGGAAGGTCAGACTAAGTGACCAGTAGAGACACGATGCCATGGAAAAACATGGAAGGTCAGACTCAGTGACCAATAGAGACATGATGCCATGGAAAAACATGCAAGGTCAGACTCAGTAACCATAGCCTGGCAATAGAGACAGGATGCCATAGAAAAAAACATGGAAGGTCAGACTCAGTGACCATAGCCTGGCAATAGAGACAGGAAGCCATAGAAAAACATGGAAGGTCAGACTCAGTGACCATAACCTGGCAATGGAGAAAGGAAGCCATAGAAAAACATGGAAGGTCAGACTCAGTGACCATAGCCTGCCCATAGAGACAGGATGTCATGGAAAAACATGGAAGGTCAGACTCAGTGACCATAGCCTGGCAATAGAGACAGGATGCAATAGAAAACATGGACATTCAGACTCAGTGACCAATAGAGACAGGATGCCATGGAAAAACATGGTAGGTCAGACTCAGTAACCATAGCCTGGCAATACAGACAGGATGCCATAGAAAAAACATGGAAGATCAGACTCAGTGACCATAGCCTGGCAATAGAGACAGGAAGCCATAGAAAAACATGGAAGGTCAGACTCAGTGACCATAACCTGGCAATAGAGACAGGAAGCCATATAAAAACATGGAAGGTCAGACTCAGAGACCATAGCCTGGCAATAGAGACAGGATGTCATGGAAAAACATGGAAGGTCAGACTCAGTGACCATAGCCTGGCAATAGAGACAGGATGTCATGGAAAAACATGGAAGGTCAGACTCAGTGACCATAGCCTGGCAATAGAGACAGGATGTCGTAGAAAAACATGTAAGGTCAGACTCAGTGACCATAGCCTGGCAATAGAGACAGGATGCCATAGAAAAACATGGAAGGTCAGACTCAGTGACCATAGCCTGGCAATAGAGACAGGAAGCCATAGAAAAACATGGAAGGTCAGACTCAGAGACCATAGCCTGGCAATAGAGACAGGATGTTTTGTTGAAAAACATGTAAGGTCAGACTCAGTGACCATAGCCTGGCAATAGAGACAGGATGCCATAGAAAAACATGGAAGGTCAGACTCAGTGACCATAGCCTGGCCATAGAGGCAGGATGCCATAGTAAAACATGGAAGGTCAGATTAAGTGACCAGTAGAGACAGGATGCCATGGAAAAACATGGAAGGTCAGACTCAGTGACCAATACAGACAGGATGCCATAGAAAAAAACATGGAAGGTCAGACTCAGTGACCATAGCCTGGCAATAGAGATAGGATGCCGTAGAAAAACATGGAAGGTCAGACTCAGTTACCATATCCTGGCAATAGAGACAGGATGTCAATTAATAACATGGAAGGTCAGACTCAGTGACCAGTAGAGACCGGATGCATTGGAAAAACATGGAAGATCAGACTCAGTGACCATAGCCTGGCCATAGAGACAGGATGCAATGGAAAAAACATGGAAGGTCATATTCAGTGACCAGTAGAGACAGGATGCCATGGAAAAACATGGAAGGTCAGACTCAGTGACCATAGCCTGGCCATAGAGACAGGATGCAATGGAAAAACATGGAAGGTCAGACTCAGTGACCATAGCCTGCATAGAAAACTTGGAAGATCAGACTCAGTGACCATAGCCTGGCAATAGAGACAGGATGCCATGGAAAAACATGGAAGGTCAGACTCAGTGACTATAGCAATAATAATATTAATAAATAATAATAATAATAATAATAATAATAATAATAATAATAATAATAATAGCCTGGCAATAGAGACATGATGCCTTTGAAAAACATGGAAGGTCAGACTCAGTGACCAGTAGAGACAGGATGCCATAGAAAACATGGAAGGTCAGACTCATTGACCATAGCTTGGCAATAGAGACAGGATGCCTTGGAAAAACATGGAACGTCAGACTCAGTGACCATGTTCTGGCCATATAGACAGGATGCCGTGGAAAAACATGGAAGGTCAGACTCAGTGACCATAGCCTGGCCATAGAGACAGGATGTCATGGAAAACATGGAAGATCAGAGTCAGTGACCATAGCCTGGCAATAGAGACATGATGCCATAGTAAAACATGGAAGGTCAGACTAAGTGACCAGTAGAGACACGATGCCATGGAAAAACATGGAAGGTCAGACTCAGTGACCAATAGAGACATGATGCCATGGAAAAAAACATGGAAGGTCAGACTCAGTGACCAAAGCCTGGCAATAGAGACAGGATGCCATAGAAAAAAACATGGAAGGTCAGACTCAGTGACCATAGCCTGGCAATAGAGACAGGAAGCCATAGAAAAACATGGACATTCAGACTCAGTGACCAATAGAGACAGAATGCCATGGAAAAACATGGAAGGTCAGACTCAGTAACCATAGCCTGGCAATAGAGACAGGATGCCATAGAAAAACATGGAAGATCAGACTCAGTGACCATAGCCTGTATAGAAGACATGGAAGGTCAGACTTAGTGACCATAGCCTGGCAATAGAGACAGGATGCCATAGAAATACATGGAAGATCAGACTCAGTGACCAGTAGAGACAGGATGCCATGGAAAAACATGGAAGGTCAGACTCAGTGACCATAGCCTGGCAATAGAGACAGGATGCCATAGAAAACATGGAAGGTAAGACTCAGTGACCTTAGCCTGGCCATAGAGACAGGATGCCATAGTAAAACATGGAAGGTCAGACTCAGTGACCATAGCCTGGCAATAGAGACAGGATGCCATAGAAAAACATGGAAGGTCAGACTCATTGACCATAGCTTGGCAATAGAGACAGGATGCCTTGGAAAAACATGGAACGTCAGACTCAGTGACCATGTTCTGGCCATATAGACAGGATGCCGTGGAAAAACATGGAAGGTCAGACTCAGTGACCATAGCCTTTGCAATAGAGACAGGAAGCCATAGCAAAAAACATGGAAGGTCAGACTCAATGACCATAGCCTGGCCATAGAGACAGGATGTCATGGAAAACATGGAAGGTCAGACTCAGTGACCATAGCCTGCCAATATAGAAAGGATGCCATAGAAACATATGGAAGGTCAGACTAAGTGACCAGTAGAGACATGATGCCATGGAAAAACATGGAAGGTCAGACTCAGTGACCATAGCCTGGCAATAGAGACAGGATGCCATAGAAAAACATGGAAGGTCAGACTCAGAGACCATAGCCTGGCAAAAGAGACAGGATGTCATGGAAAAACATGGAAGATCAGAGTCAGTGACCATAGCCTGGCAATAGAGACATGATGCCATAGTAAAACATGGAAGGTCAGACTAAGTGACCAGTAGAGACACGATGCCATGGAAAAACATGGAAGGTCAGACTCAGTGACCAATAGAGACATGATGCCATGGAAAAACATGCAAGGTCAGACTCAGTAACCATAGCCTGGCAATAGAGACAGGATGCCATAGAAAAAAACATGGAAGGTCAGACTCAGTGACCATAGCCTGGCAATAGAGACAGGAAGCCATAGAAAAACATGGACATTCAGACTCAGTGACCAATAGAGACAGAATGCCATGGAAAAACATGGAAGGTCAGACTCAGTAACCATAGCCTGGCAATAGAGACAGGATGCCATAGAAAAACATGGAAGATCAGACTCAGTGACCATAGCCTGTATAGAAGACATGGAAGGTCAGACTTAGTGACCATAGCCTGGCAATAGAGACAGGATGCCATAGAAATACATGGAAGATCAGACTCAGTGACCAGTAGAGACAGGATGCCATGGAAAAACATGGAAGGTCAGACTCAGTGACCATAGCCTGGCAATAGAGACAGGATGCCATAGAAAACATGGAAGGTAAGACTCAGTGACCTTAGCCTGGCCATAGAGACAGGATGCCATAGTAAAACATGGAAGGTCAGACTCAGTGACCATAGCCTGGCAATAGAGACAGGATGCCATAGAAAAACATGGAAGGTCAGACTCATTGACCATAGCTTGGCAATAGAGACAGGATGCCTTGGAAAAACATGGAACGTCAGACTCAGTGACCATGTTCTGGCCATATAGACAGGATGCCGTGGAAAAACATGGAAGGTCAGACTCAGTGACCATAGCCTTTGCAATAGAGACAGGAAGCCATAGCAAAAAACATGGAAGGTCAGACTCAATGACCATAGCCTGGCCATAGAGACAGGATGTCATGGAAAACATGGAAGGTCAGACTCAGTGACCATAGCCTGCCAATATAGAAAGGATGCCATAGAAACATATGGAAGGTCAGACTAAGTGACCAGTAGAGACATGATGCCATGGAAAAACATGGAAGGTCAGACTCAGTGACCATAGCCTGGCAATAGAGACAGGATGCCATAGAAAAACATGGAAGGTCAGACTCAGAGACCATAGCCTGGCAAAAGAGACAGGATGTCATGGAAAAACATGGAAGATCAGAGTCAGTGACCATAGCCTGGCAATAGAGACATGATGCCATAGTAAAACATGGAAGGTCAGACTAAGTGACCAGTAGAGACACGATGCCATGGAAAAACATGGAAGGTCAGACTCAGTGACCAATAGAGACATGATGCCATGGAAAAACATGCAAGGTCAGACTCAGTAACCATAGCCTGGCAATAGAGACAGGATGCCATAGAAAAAAACATGGAAGGTCAGACTCAGTGACCATAGCCTGGCAATAGAGACAGGAAGCCATAGAAAAACATGGAAGGTCAGACTCAGTGACCATAACCTGGCAATGGAGAAAGGAAGCCATAGAAAAACATGGAAGGTCAGACTCAGTGACCATAGCCTGCCCATAGAGACAGGATGTCATGGAAAAACATGGAAGGTCAGACTCAGTGACCATAGCCTGGCAATAGAGACAGGATGCAATAGAAAACATGGACATTCAGACTCAGTGACCAATAGAGACAGGATGCCATGGAAAAACATGGTAGGTCAGACTCAGTAACCATAGCCTGGCAATACAGACAGGATGCCATAGAAAAAAACATGGAAGATCAGACTCAGTGACCATAGCCTGGCAATAGAGACAGGAAGCCATAGAAAAACATGGAAGGTCAGACTCAGTGACCATAACCTGGCAATAGAGACAGGAAGCCATATAAAAACATGGAAGGTCAGACTCAGAGACCATAGCCTGGCAATAGAGACAGGATGTCGTAGAAAAACATGTAAGGTCAGACTCAGTGACCATAGCCTGGCAATAGAGACAGGATGTCATGGAAAAACATGGAAGGTCAGACTCAGTGACCATAGACTGGCAATAGAGACAGGATGTCGTAGAAAAACATGTAAGGTCAGACTCAGTGACCATAGCCTGGCAATAGAGACAGGATGCCATAGAAAAACATGGAAGGTCAGACTCAGTGACCATAGCCTGGCAATAGAGACAGGAAGCCATAGAAAAACATGGAAGGTCAGACTCAGAGACCATAGCCTGGCAATAGAGACAGGATGTTTTGTTGAAAAACATGTAAGGTCAGACTCAGTGACCATAGCCTGGCAATAGAGACAGGATGCCATAGAAAAACATGGAAGGTCAGACTCAGTGACCATAGCCTGGCCATAGAGGCAGGATGCCATAGTAAAACATGGAAGGTCAGATTAAGTGACCAGTAGAGACAGGATGCCATGGAAAAACATGGAAGGTCAGACTCAGTGACCAATACAGACAGGATGCCATAGAAAAAAACATGGAAGGTCAGACTCAGTGACCATAGCCTGGCAATAGAGATAGGATGCCGTAGAAAAACATGGAAGGTCAGACTCAGTTACCATAGCCTGGCAATAGAGACAGGATGTCAATTAATAACATGGAAGGTCAGACTCAGTGACCAGTAGAGACCGGATGCATTGGAAAAACATGGAAGATCAGACTCAGTGACCATAGCCTGGCCATAGAGACAGGATGCAATGGAAAAACATGGAAGGTCATATTCAGTGACCAGTAGAGACAGGATGCCATGGAAAAACATGGAAGGTCAGACTCAGTGACCATAGCCTGGCCATAGAGACAGGATGCAATGGAAAAACATGGAAGGTCAGACTCAGTGACCATAGCCTGCATAGAAAACTTGGAAGATCAGACTCAGTGACCATAGCCTGGCAATAGAGACAGGATGCCATGGAAAAACATGGAAGGTCAGACTCAGTGACTATAGCAATAATAATATTAATAAATAATAATAATAATAATAATAATAATAATAATAATAATAATAATAATAATAATAATAGCCTGGCAATAGAGACATGATGCCTTTGAAAAACATGGAAGGTCAGACTCAGTGACCAGTAGAGACAGGATGCCATAGAAAACATGGAAGGTCAGACTCATTGACCATAGCTTGGCAATAGAGACAGGATGCCTTGGAAAAACATGGAACGTCAGACTCAGTGACCATGTTCTGGCCATATAGACAGGATGCCGTGGAAAAACATGGAAGGTCAGACTCAGTGACCATAGCCTGGCCATAGAGACAGGATGTCATGGAAAACATGGAAGATCAGAGTCAGTGACCATAGCCTGGCAATAGAGACATGATGCCATAGTAAAACATGGAAGGTCAGACTAAGTGACCAGTAGAGACACGATGCCATGGAAAAACATGGAAGGTCAGACTCAGTGACCAATAGAGACATGATGCCATGGAAAAACATGGAAGGTCAGACTCAGTAACCATAGCCTGGCAATAGAGACAGGATGCCATAGAAAAAAACATGGAAGGTCAGACTCAGTGACCATAGCCTGGCAATAGAGACAGGATGCAATAGAAAACATGGACATTCAGACTCAGTGACCAATAGAGACAGGATGCCATGGAAAAACATGGTAGGTCAGACTCAGTAACCATAGCCTGGCAATAGAGACAGGATGCCATAGAAAACATGGACATTCAGACTCAGTGACCAATAGAGACAGAATGCCATGGAAAAACATGCAAGGTCAGACTCAGTAACCATAGCCTGGCAATAGAGACAGGATGCCATAGAAAAAACATGGAAGGTCAGACTCAGTGACCATAGCCTGGCAATAGAGACAGGAAGCCATAGAAAAACATGGAAGGTCAGACTCAGTGACCATAACCTGGCAATGGAGAAAGGAAGCCATAGAAAAACATGGAAGGTCAGACTCAGTGACCATAGCCTGCCCATAGAGACAGGATGTCATGGAAAAACATGGAAGGTCAGACTCAGTGACCATAGCCTGGCAATAGAGACAGGATGCAATAGAAAACATGGACATTCAGACTCAGTGACCAATAGAGACAGAATGCCATGGAAAAACATGGAAGGTCAGACTCAGTAACCATAGCCTGGCAATACAGACAGGATGCCATAGAAAAAAACATGGAAGATCAGACTCAGTGACCATAGCCTGGCAATAGAGACAGGAAGCCATAGAAAAACATGGAAGGTCAGACTCAGTGACCATAACCTGGCAATAGAGACAGGAAGCCATAGAAAAATATGGAAGGTCAGACTCAGAGACCATAGCCTGGCAATAGAGACAGGATGTCGTAGAAAAACATGTAAGGTCAGACTCAGTGACCATAGCCTGGCAATAGAGACAAATGTCATGGAAAAACATGGAAGGTCAGACTCAGTGACCATAGCCTGGCAATAGAGACAGGATGTCGTAGAAAAACATGTAAGGTCAGACTCAGTGACCATAGCCTGGCAATAGAGACAGGATGCCATAGAAAAACATGGAAGGTCAGACTCATTGACCATAGCCTGGCAATAGAGACAGGAAGCCATAGAAAAACATGGAAGGTCAGACTCAGAGACCATAGCCTGGCAATAGAGACAGGATGTTTTGTTGAAAAACATGTAAGGTCAGACTCAGTGACCATAGCCTGGCAATAGAGACAGGATGCCATAGAAAAACATGGAAGGTCAGACTCAGTGACCATAGCCTGGCCATAGAGGCAGGATGCCATAGTAAAACATGGAAGTCAGACTAAGTGACCAGTAGAGACAGGATGCCATGGAAAAACATGGAAGGTCAGACTCAGTGACCAATACAGACAGGATGCCATAGAAAAAAACATGGAAGGTCAGACTCAGTGACCATAGCCTGGCAATAGAGACAGGATGCCATAGAAAAAAACATGGAAGGTCAGACTCAGTGACCATAGCCTGGCAATAGAGACAGGAAGCCATAGAAAAACATGGACATTCAGACTCAGTGACCAATAGAGACAGAATGCCATGGAAAAACATGGAAGGTCAGACTCAGTAACCATAGCCTGGCAATACAGACAGGATGCCATAGAAAAAAACATGGAAGATCAGACTCAGTGACCATAGCCTGGCAATAGAGACAGGAAGCCATAGAAAAACATGGAAGGTCAGACTCAGTGACCATAACATGGCAATAGAGACAGGAAGCCATAGAAAAATATGGAAGGTCAGACTCAGAGACCATAGCCTGGCAATAGAGACAGGATGTCGTAGAAAAACATGTAAGGTCAGACTCAGTGACCATAGCCTGGCAATAGAGACAGATGTCATGGAAAAACATGGAAGGTCAGACTCAGTGACCATAGCCTGGCAATAGAGACAGGATGTCGTAGAAAAACATGGAAGGTCAGACTCAGTGACCATAGCCTGGCAATAGAGGCAGGATGCCATAGAAAAACATGGAAGGTCAGACTAAGTGACCAGTAGAGACAGGATGCCATGGAAAAACATGGAAGGTCAGACTCAGTGACCAATACAGACAGGATGCCATAGAAAAAAACATGGAGGGTCAGACTCAGTGACCATAGCCTGGCAATAGAGACAGGATGCCATAGAAAAAAACATGGAAGGTCAGACTCAGTGACCATAGCCTGGCAATAGAGACAGGAAGCCATAGAAAAACATGGAAGGTCAGACTCAGAGACCATAGCCTGGCAATAGAGACAGGATGTCGTAGAAAACATGTAAGGTCAGACTCAGTGACTATAGCCTGTCAATAGAGACAGGATGTCATGGAAAAACATGGAATGTCAGAGTCAGTGACCAGTAGAGACAGGATGCCTTGGAAAAACATGGACATTCAGACTCAGTGACCAATAGAGACATGTTGCCATGGAAAAACATGGAAGGTCAGACTCAGTAACCATAGCCTGGCAATAGAGACAGGATGCCATAGAAAAAAACATGGAAGGTCAGTCTCAGTGACCATAGCCTGGCAATAGAGACAGGATGCCATGGAAAAACATGGAAGGTCAGACTCAGTGACCATAGCTGGCAATAGAGACAGGATGCCATAGAAAAAACATAAAAGGTCAGACTCAGTGACCATAGCATGGCAATAGAGACAGGAAGCCATAGTAAAACATGGAAAGGTAGACTCAGTGACCAGTAGAGACAGGATGCCATAGTAAAACATGGAAGGTCAGACTCAGTGACCATAGCCTGGCCATAGAGACATGATGCCATAGTAAAATATGGAAGGTCAGACTCAGTGACCATAGCCTGGCAATAGATACTGGATGTCATGGAAAAAACATGGAAGGTCAGACACAGTGACCAGTAGAGACAGGATGCCATGGAAAAACATGGAAGGTCAGACTCAGTGACCAATTGAGACATGATGCCATGGAAAAACATGGAAGGTCAGACTCAGTGACCATAGCCTTTGCAATACAGACAGGAAGCCGTAGAAAAACATGGAAAGTCAGACTCAGTTACCATAGCCTGGCAATAGAGACAGGATGTCAATTAATAACATGGAAGGTCAGACTCAGGGACCAGTAGAGACCGGATGCATTGGAAAAACATGGAAGATCAGACTCAGTGACCATAGCCTGGCAATAGAGACAGGATGCAATGGAAAAACATGGAAGGTCAGACTCAGTGACTATAGCAATAATAATATTAATAAATAATATTAATAATAATAATAATAATAATAATAATAATAATAATAGCCTGGCAATAGAGACATGATGCCTTCGAAAAACATGGAAGGTCAGACTCATTGACCATAGCTTGGCAATAGAGACAGGATGCCATGGAAAAACATGGAATATCAGACTCATTGACCATGTTCTGGACATTGAGACAGGATGCCATAGAAAACATGGAAGGTCAGACTCAGTGACCATAGCCTGACAATAGAGACAGGATGCCATAGAAAAACATGGAAGGTCAGACTCAGTGACCAGTAGAGACAGGATGTCTTGGAAAAACATGGACAAACAGACTCAGTGACCATAGCCTGGCCATAGAGACATGATGCCATAGTAAAACATGGAAGGTCAGACTCAGTGACCATAGCCTGGCAATAGATACTGGATGTCATGGAAAAACATGGAAGGTCAGACTCAGTGACCATAGCCTGGCAATAGATACTGGATGTCATGGAAAAACATGGACGGTCAGACTCATTGACCATAGCTTGGCAATAGAGACAGGATGTCTTGGAAAAACATGGACATTCAGACTCAGTGACCATAGCCTGGCCATAGAGACATGATGCCATAGTAAAACATGGAAGGTCAGACTCAGTGACCATAGCCTGGCAATAGATACTGGATGTCATGGAAAAACATGGAAGGTCAGACTCAGTGACCAGTAGAGACAGGATGCCATGGAAAAACATGGAAGGTCAGACTCAGTGACCAATTCAGACATGATGCCATGGAAAAACATAGAAGGTCAGACTCAGAGACCATAGCCTGGCAATAGAGACAGGATGTCGTAGAAAAACATGTAAGGTCAGACTCAGTGACCATAGCCTGGCAATAGAGACATGATGCCATAGTAAAACATGGAAGGTCAGACTAAGTGACCAGTAGAGACACGATGCCATGGAAAAACATGGAAGGTCAGACTCAGTGACCAATAGAGACATGATGCCATGGAAAAACATGGAAGGTCAGACTCAGTAACCATAGCCTGGCAATAGAGACAGGATGCCATAGAAAAAAACATGGAAGGTCAGACTCAGTGACCATAGCCTGGCAATAGAGACAGGAAGCCATAGAAAAACATGGAAGGTCAGACTCAGTGACCATAGCCTGGCAATAGAGACAGGATGCAATAGAAAACATGGACATTCAGACTCAGTGACCAATAGAGACAGGATGCCATGGAAAAACATGGTAGGTCAGACTCAGTAACCATAGCCTGGCAATAGAGACAGGATGCCATAGAAAACATGGACATTCAGACTCAGTGACCAATAGAGACAGAATGCCATGGAAAAACATGCAAGGTCAGACTCAGTAACCATAGCCTGGCAATAGAGACAGGATGCCATAGAAAACATGGACATTCAGACTCAGTGACCAATAGAGACAGAATGCCATGGAAAAACATGCAAGGTCAGACTCAGTAACCATAGCCTGGCAATAGAGACAGGATGCCATAGAAAACATGGACATTCAGACTCAGTGACCAATAGAGACAGAATGCCATGGAAAAACATGCAAGGTCAGACTCAGTAACCATAGCCTGGCAATAGAGACAGGATGCCATAGAAAAAAACATGGAAGGTCAGACTCAGTGACCATAGCCTGGCAATAGAGACAGGAAGCCATAGAAAAACATGGAAGGTCAGACTCAGTGACCATAACCTGGCAATGGAGAAAGGAAGCCATAGAAAAACATGGAAGGTCAGACTCAGTGACCATAGCCTGCCCATAGAGACAGGATGTCATGGAAAAACATGGAAGGTCAGACTCAGTGACCATAGCCTGGCAATAGAGACAGGGTGCAATAGAAAACATGGACATTCAGACTCATTGACCAATAGAGACAGAATGCCATGGAAAAACATGGAAGGTCAGACTCAGTAACCATAGCCTGGCAATACAGACAGGATGCCATAGAAAAAAACATGGAAGATCAGACTCAGTGACCATAGCCTGGCAATAGAGACAGGAAGCCATAGAAAAACATGGAAGGTCAGACTCAGTGACCATAACCTGGCAATAGAGACAGGAAGCCATAGAAAAATATGGAAGGTCAGACTCAGAGACCATAGCCTGGCAATAGAGACAGGATGTCGTAGAAAAACATGTAAGGTCAGACTCAGTGACCATAGCCTGGCAATAGAGACAAATGTCATGGAAAAACATGGAAGGTCAGACTCAGTGACCATAGCCTGGCAATAGAGACAGGATGTCGTAGAAAAACATGTAAGGTCAGACTCAGTGACCATAGCCTGGCAATAGAGACAGGATGCCATAGAAAAACATGGAAGGTCAGACTCAGTGACCATAGCCTGGCAATAGAGACAGGAAGCCATAGAAAAACATGGAAGGTCAGACTCAGAGACCATAGCCTGGCAATAGAGACAGGATGTTTTGTTGAAAAACATGTAAGGTCAGACTCAGTGACCATAGCCTGGCAATAGAGACAGGATGCCATAGAAAAACATGGAAGGTCAGACTCAGTGACCATAGCCTGGCCATAGAGGCAGGATGCCATAGTAAAACATGGAAGGTCAGACTAAGTGACCAGTAGAGACAGGATGCCATGGAAAAACATGGAAGGTCAGACTCAGTGACCAATACAGACAGGATGCCATAGAAAAAAACATGGAAGGTCAGACTCAGTGACCATAGCCTGGCAATAGAGACAGGATGCCATAGAAAAAAACATGGAAGGTCAGACTCAGTGACCATAGCCTGGCAATAGAGACAGGAAGCCATAGAAAAACATGGAAGGTCAGACTCAGAAACCATAGCCTGGCAATAGAGACAGGATGTCGTAGAAAACATGGAAGGTCAGACTCAGTGACTATAGCCTGTCAATAGAGACAGGATGTCATGGAAAAACATGGAATGTCAGACTCAGTGACCAGTAGAGACAGGATGCCATGGAAAAACATGGAAGGTCAGACTCAGTGACCAATAGAGACATGATGCAATAGAAAAACATGGAAGGTCAGACTCAGTGACCATAGCCTGGCAATAGAGACAGGATGTCATGGAAAAACATGGAAGGTCAGACTCAGTGACCATAACATTGCCATAGAGACATGATGCCTTCGAAAAACATGGAAGGTCAGACTCAGTGACCATAGCCTGGCAATAGAGATAGGATGCCGTAGAAAAACATGGAAGGTCAGACTCAGTTACCATAGCCTGGCAATAGAGACAGGATGTCAATTAATAACATGGAAGGTCAGACTCAGTGACCAGTAGAGACCGGATGCATTGGAAAAACATGGAAGATCAGACTCAGTGACCATAGCCTGGCCATAGAGACAGGATGCAATGGAAAAACATGGAAGGTCATATTCAGTGACCAGTAGAGACAGGATGCCATGGAAAAACATGGAAGGTCAGACTCAGTGACCATAGCCTGGCAATAGAGACAGGATGTCGTAGAAAAACATGTAAGGTCAGACTCAGTGACCATAGCCTGGCAATAGAGACAGGATGCCATAGAAAAACATGGAAGGTCAGACTCAGTGACCATAGCCTGGCAATAGAGACAGGAAGCCATAGAAAAACATGGAAGGTCAGACTCAGAGACCATAGCCTGGCAATAGAGACAGGATGTTTTGTTGAAAAACATGTAAGGTCAGACTCAGTGACCATAGCCTGGCAATAGAGACAGGATGCCATAGAAAAACATGGAAGGTCAGACTCAGTGACCATAGCCTGGCCATAGAGGCAGGATGCCATAGTAAAACATGGAAGGTCAGACTAAGTGACCAGTAGAGACAGGATGCCATGGAAAAACATGGAAGGTCAGACTCAGTGACCAATACAGACAGGATGCCATAGAAAAAAACATGGAAGGTCAGACTCAGTGACCATAGCCTGGCAATAGAGACAGGATGCCATAGAAAAAAACATGGAAGGTCAGACTCAGTGACCATAGCCTGGCAATAGAGACAGGAAGCCATAGAAAAACATGGAAGGTCAGACTCAGAGACCATAGCCTGGCAATAGAGACAGGATGTCATGGAAAAACATGGAAGGTCAGACTCAGTGACCATAACATTGCCATAGAGACATGATGCCTTCGAAAAACATGGAAGGTCAGACTCAGTGACCAATAGAGACATGATGCAATAGAAAAACATGGAAGGTCAGACTCAGTGACCATACCCTGGCAATAGAGACAGGATGTCATGGAAAAACATGGAAGGTCAGACTCAGTGACCATAACATTGCCATAGAGACATGATGCCTTCGAAAAACATGGAAGGTCAGACTCAGTGACCATAACCTGGCAATAGAGATAGGATGCCGTAGAAAAACATGGAAGGTCAGACTCAGTTACCATAGCCTGGCAATAGAGACAGGATGTCAATTAATAACATGGAAGGTCAGACTCAGTGACCAGTAGAGACCGGATGCATTGGAAAAACATGGAAGATCAGACTCAGTGACCATAGCCTGGCCATAGAGACAGGATGCAATGGAAAAACATGGAAGGTCATATTCAGTGACCAGTAGAGACAGGATGCCATGGAAAAACATGGAAGGTCAGACTCAGTGACCATAGCCTGGCCATAGAGACAGGATGCAATGGAAAAAACATGGAAGGTCAGACTCAGTGACCATATCCTGCATAGAAAACTTGGAAGATCAGACTCAGTGACCATAGCCTGGCAATAGAGACAGGATGCCATGGAAAAACATGGAAGGTCAGACTCAGTGACTATAGCAATAATAATATTAATAAATAATAATAATAATAATAATAATAATAATAATAATAATAATAATAATAATAATAATAATAATAGCCTGGCAATAGAGACATGATGCCTTTGAAAAACATGGAAGGTCAGACTCATTGACCATAGCTTGGCAATAGAGACAGGATGCCATGGAAAAACATGGAATATCAGACTCATTGACCATGTTCTGGACATTGAGACAGGATGCCATAGAAAACATGGAAGGTCAGACTCAGTGACCATAGCCTGACAATAGAGACAGGATGCCATAGTAAAACATGGAACGCCAGAGTCAGTGACCAGTAGAGACAGGATGTCTTGGAAAAACATGGACATTCAGACTCAGTGACCAATAGAGACATGTTGCCATGGAAAAACATGGAAGGTCAGACTCAGTAACCATAGCCTGGCAATAGAGACAGGATGCCATAGAAAAAAACATGGAAGGTCAGTCTCAGTGACCATAGCCTGGCAATAGAGACAGGATGCCATGGAAAAACATGGAAGGTCAGACTCAGTGACCATAGCTGGCAATAGAGACAGGATGCCATAGAAAAAACATAAAAGGTCAGACTCAGTGACCATAGCATGGCAATAGAGACAGGAAGCCATAGTAAAACATGGAAAGGTAGACTCAGTGACCAGTAGAGACAGGATGCCATAGTAAAACATGGAAGGTCAGACTCAGTGACCATAGCCTGGCCATAGAGACATGATGCCATAGTAAAATATGGAAGGTCAGACTCAGTGACCATAGCCTGGCAATAGATACTGGATGTCATGGAAAAACATGGAAGGTCAGACACAGTGACCAGTAGAGACAGGATGCCATGGAAAAACATGGAAGGTCAGACTCAGTGACCAATTGAGACATGATGCCATGGAAAAACATGGAAGGTCAGACTCAGTGACCATAGCCTTTGCAATACAGACAGGAAGCCGTAGAAAAACATGGAAGGTCAGACTCAGTGACCATAGCCTGGCCATAGAGACAGGATGTCATGGAAAAACATGGAAGGTCAGACTCTGTGACCATAGCCTGGCCATAGAGACAGGAAGCCATAGAAAAACATGGAAGGTCAGACTCTGTGACCATAGCCTGGCCATAGAGACAGGAAGCCATAGAAAAACATGGAAGGTCAGACTCAGTTACCATAGCCTGGCAATAGAGACAGGATGTCAATTAATAACATGGAAGGTCAGACTCAGGGACCAGTAGAGACCGGATGCATTGGAAAAACATGGAAGATCAGACTCAGTGACCATAGCCTGGCAATAGAGACAGGATGCAATGGAAAAACATGGAAGGTCAGACTCAGTGACCATAGCCTGCATAGAAAACTTGGAAGATCAGACTCAGTGACCATAGCCTGGCAATAGAGACAGGATGCCATGGAAAAACATGGAAGGTCAGACTCAGTGACTATAGCAATAATAATATTAATAATTAATATTAATAATAATAATAATAATAATAATAATAATAATAGCCTGGCAATAGAGACATGATGCCTTCGAAAAACATGGAAGGTCAGACTCATTGACCATAGCTTGGCAATAGAGACAGGATGCCATGGAAAAACATGGAATATCAGACTCATTGACCATGTTCTGGACATTGAGACAGGATGCCATAGAAAACATGGAAGGTCAGACTCAGTGACCATAACCTGACAATAGAGACAGGATGCCATAGAAAAACATGGAAGGTCAGACTCAGTGACCATAGCCTGGCAATAGATACTTGATGTCATGGAAAAACATGGAAGGTCAGACTCAGTGACCAGTAGAGACAGGATGCCATGGAAAAACATGGAAGGTCAGACTCAGTGACCAGTAGAGACAGGATGTCTTGGAAAAACATGGACATTCAGACTCAGTGACCATAGCCTGGCCATAGAGACATGATGCCATAGTAAAACATGGAAGGTCAGACTCAGTGACCATAGCCTGGCAATAGATACTTGATGTCATGGAAAAACATGGAAGGTCAGACTCAGTGACCAGTAGAGACAGGATGCCATGGAAAAACATGGAAGGTCAGACTCAGTGACCAATTCAGACATGATGCCATGGAAAAACATAGAAGGTCAGACTCAGAGACCATAGCCTGGCAATAGAGACAGGATGTCGTAGAAAAACATGTAAGGTCAGACTCAGTGACCATAGCCTGGCAATAGAGACAGGATGTCATGGAAAAACATGGAAGGTCAGACTCAGTGACCATAGCCTGGCCATAGAGACAGGATGCCATAGTAAAACATGGAAGGTCAGACTACGTTACCAGTAGAGACAGGATGCCATGGAAAAACATGGAAGGTCAGACTCAGTGACCATAGCCTGGCCATAGAGACAGGATGCCATAGAAAAACATGGAAGGTCAGACTCAGTGACCATAGCCTGCATAGAAGACATGGAAGGTCAGACTCAGTGACCATAGCCTGGCAATAGAGACAGGATGCCATAGAAAACATGGAAGATCAGACTCAGTGACCAGTAGAGACAGGATGCCATGGAAAAACATGGAAGGTCAGACTCAGTGACCATAGCCTGGCAATAGAGACAGGATGCCATAGAAACATGGAAGGTAAGACTCAGTGACCTTAGCCTGGCCATAGAGACAGGATGCCATAGTAAAACATGGAAGGTCGGACTCAATGACCATAGCTTGGCAATAGAGACAGGATGCCATGCAAAAACATGGAACGTCAGACTCAGTGACCATGTTCTGGCCATAGATACAGAATGCCATAGAAAAACATGGAAGGTCAGACTCAGTGACCATAGCCTGGCAATAGGGACAGGATGCCATAGAAAAGCATGGAAGGTCAGACTCAGTGAGCATAGCCTGGCAGTAGAGACAGGATGCCATAGAAAAACATGGAAGGTCAGACTCAGTGACCATAGCCTGGCAATAGATACTGGATGTCATGGAAAAACATGGAAGGTCAGACTCAGTGACCATCGCCTGGCAATAGAGACAGGATGCCATAGAAAAAAAACATGGAAGGTCAGACTCAGTGACCATAGCCTGGCAATAGAGACATGATGCCGTGGAAAAACATGGAAGGTCAGACTCAGTGACCATAGCCTTTGCAATACAGACAGGAATCCATAGAAAAACATGGAAGGTCAGACTCAGTGACCATAGCCTGGCATAGAGACAGGATGCCATAGAAAAACATGGAAGGTCAGACTCAGTGACCATAGCCTGCATAGAAGACATGGAAGGTCAGACTCAGTGACCATAGCCTGGCAATAGAGACAGGATGCCATAGAAAAACATGGAAGATCAGACTCAGTGACCAGTAGAGACAGGATGCCATGGAAAAACATAGAAGGTCAGGCTCAGTGACCATAGCCTGGCAATAGAGACAGGATGACATAGAAACATGGAAGGTAAGACTCAGTGACCTTAGCCTGGCCATAGAGACAGGATGCCATAGTAAAACATGGAAGGTCGGACTCATTGACCATAGCTTGGCAATAGAGACAGGATGCCATGCAAAAACATGGAACATCAGACTCAGTGACCATGTTCTGGCCATAGAGACAGAATGCCATAGAAAAACATGGAAGGTCAAACTCAGTGACCATAGCCTGGCAATAGAGACAGGATGCCATAGAAAAGCATGGAAGGTCAGACTCAGTGAGCATAGCCTGCTAATAGAGACAGGATGCCATAGAAAAACATGGAAGGTCAGACTCAGTGACCATAGCCTGGCAATAGAGACAGGATGCCATAGAAAAACATGGAAGGTAAGACTCAGTGACCATAGCTTGGCACTAGAGACATGATGCCATAGTAAAACATGGAAGGTCAGACTCAGTGACCATAGCCTGGCAATAGATTCTGGATGTCATGGAAAAACATGGAAGGTCAGACTCAGTGACCATCGCCTGGCAATAGAGACAGGATGCCATAGAAAAAAAACATGGAAGGTCAGACTCAGTGACCATAGCCTGGCAATAGAGACATGATGCCGTGGAAAAACATGGAAGGTCAGACTCAGTGACCATAGCCTTTGCAATACAGACAGGAAGCCATAGAAAAATATGGAAGGTCAGTCTCAGTGACCATAGCCTGGCCATAGAGACAGGATGTCATGGAAAAACATGGAAGGTCAGACTCAGTGACAATGTTCTGGCCATAGAGACAGAATGCCATAGAAAAACATGGAAGGTCAGACTCAGTGACCATAGCCTGGCAATAGAGACAGGATGCCATAGAAAAGCATGGAAGGTCAGACTCAGTGAGCATAGCCTGGCAATAGAGACAGGATGCCATAGAAAAACATGGAAGGTCAGACTCAGTGACCATAGCCTGGCAATAGAGACAGGATGCCATAGAAAAACATGGAAGGTAAGACTCAGTGACCATAGCTTGGCCATAGAGACATGATGCCATAGTAAAACATGCAAGGTCAGACTCAGTGACCATAGCCTGGCAATAGATTCTGGATGTCATGGAAAAACATGGAAGGTCAGACTCAGTGACCATCGCCTGGCAATAGAGACAGGATGCCATAGAAAAAAAACATGGAAGGTCAGACTCAGTGACCATAGCCTGGCAATAGAGACATGATGCCGTGGAAAAACATGGAAGGTCAGACTCAGTGACCATAGCCTTTGCAATACAGACAGGAAGCCATAGAAAAATATGGAAGGTCAGTCTCAGTGACCATAGCCTGGCCATAGAGACAGGATGTCATGGAAAAACATGGAAGGTCAGACTCTGTGACCATAGCCTGCCAATATAGAAAGGATGCCATAGAAAAACATAAAGGTCAGACTCAGTGACCATAGCCTGCCAATATAGAAAGGATGCCATAGAAAAACATAAAGGTCAGACTCTGTGACCATAGCCTGGCAATAGAGACAGGATGCCATAGAAAACATGGAAGATCAGACTCAGTGACCATAGCCTGCCCATAGAGATAGGATGCCATAGAAAAACATGGAAGGTCATATTCAGTGACCAGTAGAGACATGATGCCATGGAAAAACATGGAAGGTCAGACTCAGTGACCATAGCCTGGCCATAGAGACAGGATGCCATAGAAAACATGGAAGGTCAGACTCAGAGACCATAGCCTGGCAATAGAGACATGATGCCATAGAAAAACATGGAAGGTCAGACTCAGTGACCATAGCCTGGCCATAGAGACAGGATGCCAGAGTAAAACATGGAAGATCAGACTCAGTGACCATAGCCTGCCCATAGAGATAGGATGCCATAGAAAAACATGGAAGGTCAGACTCAGTGACCATAACCTGGCAATGGAGAAAGGAAGCCATAGAAAAACATGGAAGGTCAGACTCAGTGACCAATAGAGACAGGATGCCAGAGTAAAACATGGAAGATCAGACTCAGTGACCATAGCCTGGCAATAGAGACAGGAAGCCATAGAAAAACATGGAAGGTCAGACTCAGTGACCATAACCTGGCAATGGAGAAAGGAAGCCATAGAAAAACATGGAAGGTCAGACTCAGTGACCATAGCCTGCCCATAGAGACAGGATGTCATGGAAAAACATGGAAGGTCAGACTCAGTGACCATAGCCTGGCAATAGAGACAGGATGCAATAGAAAACATGGACATTCAGACTCAGTGACCAATAGAGACAGGATGCCATGGAAAAACATGGTAGGTCAGACTCAGTAACCATAGCTTGGCAATAGAGACAGGATGCAATAGAAAACATGGACATTCAGACTCAGTGACCAATAGAGACAGAATGCCATGGAAAAACATGGAAGGTCAGACTCAGTAACCATAGCCTGGCAATACAGACAGGATGCCATAGAAAAAAACATGGAAGATCAGACTCAGTGACCATAGCCTGGCAATAGAGACAGGAAGCCATAGAAAAACATGGAAGGTCAGACTCAGTGACCATAACCTGGCAATAGAGACAGGAAGCCATAGAAAAACATGGAAGGTCAGACTCAGAGACCATAGCCTGGCAATAGAGACAGGATGTCGTAGAAAAACATGTAAGGTCAGACTCAGTGACCATAGCCTGGCAATAGAGACAGGATGTCATGGAAAAACATGGAAGGTCAGACTCAGTGACCATAGCCTGGCAATAGAGACAGGATGTCGTAGAAAAACATGTAAGGTCAGACTCAGTGACCATAGCCTGGCAATAGAGACAGGATGCCATAGAAAAACATGGAAGGTCAGACTCAGTGACCATAGCCTGGCAATAGAGACAGGAAGCCATATAAAAACATGGAAGGTCAGACTCAGAGACCATAGCCTGGCAATAGAGACAGGATGTTTTGTTGAAAAACATGTAAGGTCAGACTCAGTGACCATAGCCTGGCAATAGAGACAGGATGCCATAGAAAAACATGGAAGGTCAGACTCAGTGACCATAGCCTGGCCATAGAGACAGGATGCCATAGTAAAACATGGAAGGTCAGACTAAGTGACCAGTAGAGACAGGATGCCATGGAAAAACATGGAAGGTCAGACTCAGTGACCAATACAGACAGGATGCCATAGAAAAAAACATGGAAGGTCAGACTCAGTGACCATAGCCTGGCAATAGAGACAGGATGCCATAGAAAAAAACATGGAAGGTCAGACTCAGTGACCATAGCCTGGCAATAGAGACAGGAAGCCATAGAAAAACATGGAAGGTCAGACTCAGAGACCATAGCCTGGCAATAGATACAGGATGTCGTAGAAAACATGTAAGGTCAGACTCAGTGACTATAGCCTGTCAATAGAGACAGGATATCATGGAAAAACATGGAATGTCAGACTCAGTGACCAGTAGAGACAGGATGCCATGGAAAAACATGGAAGGTCAGACTCAGTGACCAATAGAGACATGATGCAATAGAAAAACATGGAAGGTCAGACTCAGTGACCATAGCCTGGCAATAGAGACAGGATGTCATGGGAAAAACATGAAAGGTCAGACTCAGTGACCATAACATTGCCATAGAGACATGATGCCTTCGAAAAAAACATGGAAGGTCAGACTCAGTGACCATAGCCTGGCAATAGAGATAGGATGCCGTAGAAAAACATGGAAGGTCAGACTCAGTTACCATAGCCTGGCAATAGAGACAGGATGTCAATTAATAACATGGAAGGTCAGACTCAGTGACCAGTAGAGACCGGATGCATTGGAAAAACATGGAAGATCAGACTCAGTGACCATAGCCTGGCCATAGAGACAGGATGCAATGGAAAAAACATGGAAGGTCATATTCAGTGACCAGTAGAGACAGGATGCCATGGAAAAACATGGAAGGTCAGACTCAGTGACCATAGCCTGGCCATAGAGACAGGATGCAATGGAAAAAACATGGAAGGTCAGACTCAGTGACCATAGCCTGCATAGAAAACTTGGAAGATCAGACTCAGTGACCATAGCCTGGCAATAGAGACAGGATGCCATGGAAAAACATGGAAGGTCAGACTCAGTGACTATAGCAATAAAATATTAATTAATAATAATAATAATAATAATAATAATAATAATAATAATAATAGCCTGGCAATAGAGACATGATGCCTTTGAAAAACATGGAAGGTCAGACTCATTGACCATAGCTTGGCAATAGAGACAGGATGCCATGGAAAAACATGGAATATCAGACTCATTGACCATGTTCTGGACATTGAGACAGGATGCCATAGAAAACATGGAAGGTCAGACTCAGTGACCATAGCCTGACAATAGAGACAGGATGCCATAGTAAAACATGGAACGCCAGAGTCAGTGACCAGTAGAGACAGGATGTCTTGGAAAAACATGGACATTCAGACTCAGTGACCAATAGAGACATGTTGCCATGGAAAAACATGGAAGGTCAGACTCAGTAACCATAGCCTGGCAATAGAGACAGGATGCCATAGAAAAAAACATGGAAGGTCAGTCTCAGTGACCATAGCCTGGCAATAGAGACAGGATGCCATGGAAAAACATGGAAGGTCAGACTCAGTGACCATAGCTGGCAATAGAGACAGGATGCCATAGAAAAAACATAAAAGGTCAGACTCAGTGACCATAGCATGGCAATAGAGACAGGAAGCCATAGTAAAACATGGAAAGGTAGACTCAGTGACCAGTAGAGACAGGATGCCATAGTAAAACATGGAAGGTCAGACTCAGTGACCATAGCCTGGCCATAGAGACATGATGCCATAGTAAAATATGGAAGGTCAGACTCAGTGACCATAGCCTGGCAATAGATACTGGATGTCATGGAAAAACATGGAAGGTCAGACACAGTGACCAGTAGAGACAGGATGCCATGGAAAAACATGGAAGGTCAGACTCAGTGACCAATTGAGACATGATGCCATGGAAAAACATGGAAGGTCAGACTCAGTGACCATAGCCTTTGCAATACAGACAGGAAGCCGTAGAAAAACATGGAAGGTCAGACTCAGTTACCATAGCCTGGCAATAGAGACAGGATGTCAATTAATAACATGGAAGGTCAGACTCAGGGACCAGTAGAGACCGGATGCATTGGAAAAACATGGAAGATCAGACTCAGTGACCATAGCCTGCATAGAAAACTTGGAAGATCAGACTCAGCGACCATAGCCTGGCAATAGAGACAGGATGCAATGGAAAAACATGGAAGGTCAGACTCAGTGACCATAGCCTGCATAGAAAACTTGGAAGATCAGACTCAGTGACCATTGCCTGGCAATAGAGACAGGATGTCATGGAAAAACATGGAAGGTCAGACTCAGTGACTATAGCAATAATAATATTAATAATAAATACTACTAATAATAATAATAATAATAATAATAATAATAATAGCCTGGCAATAGAGACATGATGCCTTCGAAAAACATGGAAGGTCAGACTCATTGACCATAGCTTGGCAATAGAGACAGGATGCCATGGAAAAACATGGAATATCAGACTCATTGACCATGTTCTGGACATTGAGACAGGATGCCATAGAAAACATGGAAGGTCAGACTCAGTGACCATAGCCTGACAATAGAGACAGGATGCCATAGAAAAACATGGAAGGTCAGACTCAGTGACCAGTAGAGACAGGATGTCTTGGAAAAACATGGACAAACAGACTCAGTGACCATAGCTTGGCCATAGAGACATGATGCCATAGTAAAACATGGAAGGTCAGACTCAGTGACCATAGCCTGGCAATAGATACTGGATGTCATGGAAAAACATGGAAGGTCAGACTCAGTGACCAGTAGAGACAGGATGCCATGGAAAAACATGGAAGGTCAGACTCAGTGACCAATTGAGACATGATGCCATGGAAAAACATAGAAGGTCAGACTCAGAGACCATAGCCTGGCAATAGAGACAGGATGTCGTAGAAAAACATGTAAGGTCAGACTCAGTGACCATAGCCTGGCAATAGAGACAGGATGTCATGGAAAAACATGGAAGGTCAGACTCAGTGACCATAGCCTGGCCATAGAGAATGCCATAGTAACATGAAGGTCAGACTGGAAAACATGGAAGGTCAGACTCAGTGACCATAGCCTGGCATAGAGACAGGATGCCATAGAAAAACATGGAAGGTCAGACTCAGTGACCATAGCCTGCATAGAAGACATGGAAGGTCAGACTCAGTGACCATAGCCTGGCAATAGAGACAGGATGCCATAGAAAACATGGAAGATCAGACTCAGTGACCAGTAGAGACAGGATGCCATGGAAAAACATGGAAGGTCAGACTCAGTGACCATAGCCTGGCAATAGAGACAGGATGCCATAGAAACATGGAAGGTAAGACTCAGTGACCTTAGCCTGGCCATAGAGACAGGATGCCATAGTAAAACATGGAAGGTCAGACTCAATGACCATAGCTTGGCAATAGAGACAGGATGCCATGCAAAAACATGGAACGTCAGACTCAGTGACCATGTTCTGGCCATAGAGACAGAATGCCATAGAAAAACATGGAAGGTCAGACTCAGTGACCATAGCCTGGCAATAGAGACAGGATGCCATAGAAAAGCATGGAAGGTCAGACTCAGTGAGCATAGCCTGGCAGTAGAGACAGGATGCCATAGAAAAACATGGAAGGTCAGACTCAGTGACCATAGCCTGGCAATAGATACTGGATGTCATGGAAAAACATGGAAGGTCAGACTCAGTGACCATAGCCTGGCAATAGAGACAGGATGCAATAGAAAACATGGACATTCAGACTCAGTGACCAATAGAGACAGGATGCCATGGAAAAACATGGTAGGTCAGACTCAGTAACCATAGCTTGGCAATAGAGACAGGATGCAATAGAAAACATGGACATTCAGACTCAGTGACCAATAGAGACAGAATGCCATGGAAAAACATGGAAGGTCAGACTCAGTAACCATAGCCTGGCAATACAGACAGGATGCCATAGAAAAAAACATGGAAGATCAGACTCAGTGACCATAGCCTGGCAATAGAGACAGGAAGCCATAGAAAAACATGGAAGGTCAGACTCAGTGACCATAACCTGGCAATAGAGACAGGAAGCCATAGAAAAACATGGAAGGTCAGACTCAGAGACCATAGCCTGGCAATAGAGACAGGATGTCGTAGAAAAACATGTAAGGTCAGACTCAGTGACCATAGCCTGGCAATAGAGACAGGATGTCATGGAAAAACATGGAAGGTCAGACTCAGTGACCATAGCCTGGCAATAGAGACAGGATGTCGTAGAAAAACATGTAAGGTCAGACTCAGTGACCATAGCCTGGCAATAGAGACAGGATGCCTTAGAAAAACATGGAAGGTCAGACTCAGTGACCATAGCCTGGCAATAGAGACAGGAAGCCATATAAAAACATGGAAGGTCAGACTCAGAGACCATAGCCTGGCAATAGAGACAGGATGTTTTGTTGAAAAACATGTAAGGTCAGACTCAGTGACCATAGCCTGGCAATAGAGACAGGATGCCATAGAAAAACATGGAAGGTCAGACTCAGTGACCATAGCCCGGCCATAGAGACAGGATGCCATAGTAAAACATGGAAGGTCAGACTAAGTGACCAGTAGAGACAGGATGCCATGGAAAAACATGGAAGGTCAGACTCAGTGACCAATACAGACAGGATGCCATAGAAAAAAACATGGAAGGTCAGACTCAGTGACCATAGCCTGGCAATAGAGACAGGATGCCATAGAAAAAAACATGGAAGGTCAGACTCAGTGACCATAGCCTGGCAATAGAGACAGGAAGCCATAGAAAAACATGGAAGGTCAGACTCAGAGACCATAGCCTGGCAATAGATACAGGATGTCGTAGAAAACATGTAAGGTCAGACTCAGTGACTATAGCCTGTCAATAGAGACAGGATATCATGGAAAAACATGGAATGTCAGACTCAGTGACCAGTAGAGACAGGATGCCATGGAAAAACATGGAAGGTCAGACTCAGTGACCAATAGAGACATGATGCAATAGAAAAACATGGAAGGTCAGACTCAGTGACCATAGCCTGGCAATAGAGACAGGATGTCATGGAAAAACATGAAAGGTCAGACTCAGTGACCATAACATTGCCATAGAGACATGATGCCTTCGAAAAAACATGGAAGGTCAGACTCAGTGACCATAGCCTGGCAATAGAGATAGGATGCCGTAGAAAAACATGGAAGGTCAGACTCAGTTACCATAGCCTGGCAATAGAGACAGGATGTCAATTAATAACATGGAAGGTCAGACTCAGTGACCAGTAGAGACCGGATGCATTGGAAAAACATGGAAGATCAGACTCAGTGACCATAGCCTGGCCATAGAGACAGGATGCAATGGAAAAACATGGAAGGTCATATTCAGTGACCAGTAGAGACAGGATGCCATGGAAAAACATGGAAGGTCAGACTCAGTGACCATAGCCTGGCCATAGAGACAGGATGCAATGGAAAAACATGGAAGGTCAGACTCAGTGACCATAGCCTGCATAGAAAACTTGGAAGATCAGACTCAGTGACCATAGCCTGGCAATAGAGACAGGATGCCATGGAAAAACATGGAAGGTCAGACTCAGTGACTATAGCAATAATAATATTAATTAATAATAATAATAATAATAATAATAATAATAATAATAATAGAGCTGGCAATAGAGACATGATGCCTTTGAAAAACATGGAAGGTCAGACTCATTGACCATAGCTTGGCAATAGAGACAGGATGCCATGGAAAAACATGGAATATCAGACTCATTGACCATGTTCTGGACATTGAGACAGGATGCCATAGAAAACATGGAAGGTCAGACTCAGTGACCATAGCCTGACAATAGAGACAGGATGCCATAGTAAAACATGGAACGCCAGAGTCAGTGACCAGTAGAGACATGTTGCCATGGAAAAACATGGAAGGTCAGACTCAGTAACCATAGCCTGGCAATAGAGACAGGATGTCTTGGAAAAACATGGACATTCAGACTCAGTGACCAATAGAGACATGTTGCCATGGAAAAACATGGAAGGTCAGACTCAGTAACCATAGCCTGGCAATAGAGACAGGATGCCATAGAAAAAAACATGGAAGGTCAGTCTCAGTGACCATAGCCTGGCAATAGAGACAGGATGCCATGGAAAAACATGGAAGGTCAGACTCAGTGACCATAGCTGGCAATAGAGACAGGATGCCATAGAAAAAACATAAAAGGTCAGACTCAGTGACCATAGCATGGCAATAGAGACAGGAAGCCATAGTAAAACATGGAAAGGTAGACTCAGTGACCAGTAGAGACAGGATGCCATAGTAAAACATGGAAGGTCAGACTCAGTGACCATAGCCTGGCCATAGAGACATGATGCCATAGTAAAATATGGAAGGTCAGACTCAGTGACCATAGCCTGGCAATAGATACTGGATGTCATGGAAAAACATGGAAGGTCAGACACAGTGACCAGTAGAGACAGGATGCCATGGAAAAACATGGAAGGTCAGACTCAGTGACCAATTGAGACATGATGCCATGGAAAAACATGGAAGGTCAGACTCAGTGACCATAGCCTTTGCAATACAGACAGGAAGCCGTAGAAAAACATGGAAGGTCAGACTCAGTTACCATAGCCTGGCAATAGAGACAGGATGTCAATTAATAACATGGAAGGTCAGACTCAGGGACCAGTAGAGACCGGATGCATTGGAAAAACATGGAAGATCAGACTCAGTGACCATAGCCTGCATAGAAAACTTGGAAGATCAGACTCAGCGACCATAGCCTGGCAATAGAGACAGGATGCAATGGAAAAACATGGAAGGTCAGACTCAGTGACCATAGCCTGCATAGAAAACTTGGAAGATCAGACTCAGTGACCATTGCCTGGCAATAGAGACAGGATGTCATGGAAAACATGGAAGGTCAGACTCAGTGACTATAGCAATAATAATATTAATAAATAATATTAATAATAATAATAATAATAATAATAATAATAGCCTGGCAATAGAGACGAGTAAACATGGAAGGTCAGACTCATTGACCATAGCTTGGCAATAGAGACAGGATGCCATGGGAAAAACATGGAATATCAGACTCATTGACCATGTTCTGGACATTGAGACAGGATGCCATAGAAAACATGGAAGGTCAGACTCAGTGACCATAGCCTGACAATAGAGACAGGATGCCATAGAAAAACATGGAAGGTCAGACTCAGTGACCAGTAGAGACAGGATGTCTTGGAAAAACATGGACAAACAGACTCAGTGACCATAGCTTGGCCATAGAGACATGATGCCATAGTAAAACATGGAAGGTCAGACTCAGTGACCATAGCCTGGCAATAGATACTGGATGTCATGGAAAAACATGGAAGGTCAGACTCAGTGACCAGTAGAGACAGGATGCCATGGAAAAACATGGAAGGTCAGACTCAGTGACCAATTGAGACATGATGCCATGGAAAAACATAGAAGGTCAGACTCAGAGACCATAGCCTGGCAATAGAGACAGGATGTCGTAGAAAAACATGTAAGGTCAGACTCAGTGACCATAGCCTGGCAATAGAGACAGGATGTCATGGAAAAACATGGAAGGTCAGACTCAGTGACCATAGCCTGGCCATAGAGACAGGATGCCATAGTAAAACATGGAAGGTCAGATTCAGTGACCATAGCCTGGCATAGAGACAGGATGCCATAGAAAAACATGGACATTCAGACTCAGTGACCATAGCCTGCATAGAAGGCATGGAAGGTCAGACTCAGTGACCATAGCCTGGCAATAGAGACAGGATGCCATAGAAAACATGGAAGATCAGACTCAGTGACCAGTAGAGACAGGATGCCATGGAAAAACATGGAAGGTCAGACTCAGTGACCATAGCCTGGCAATAGAGACAGGATGCCATAGAAACATGGAAGGTAAGACTCAGTGACCTTAGCCTGGCCATAGAGACAGGATGCCATAGTAAAACATGGAAGGTCAGACTCAATGACCATAGCTTGGCAATAGAGACAGGATGCCATGCAAAAACATGGAACGTCAGACTCAGTGACCATGTTCTGGCCATAGAGACAGAATGCCATAGAAAAACATGGAAGGTCAGACTCAGTGACCATAGCCTGGCAATAGAGACAGGATGCCATAGAAAAGCATGGAAGGTCAGACTCAGTGAGCATAGCCTGGCAGTAGAGACAGGATGCCATAGAAAAACATGGAAGGTCAGACTCAGTGACCATAGCCTGGCAATAGATACTGGATGTCATGGAAAAACATGGAAGGTCAGACTCAGTGACCATAGCCTGGCAATAGAGACAGGATGCAATAGAAAACATGGACATTCAGACTCAGTGACCAATAGAGACAGGATGCCATGGAAAAACATGGTAGGTCAGACTCAGTAACCATAGCTTGGCAATAGAGACAGGATGCAATAGAAAACATGGACATTCAGACTCAGTGACCAATAGAGACAGAATGCCATGGAAAAACATGGAAGGTCAGACTCAGTAACCATAGCCTGGCAATACAGACAGGATGCCATAGAAAAAAACATGGAAGATCAGACTCAGTGACCATAGCCTGGCAATAGAGACAGGAAGCCATAGAAAAACATGGAAGGTCAGACTCAGTGACCATAACCTGGCAATAGAGACAGGAAGCCATAGAAAAACATGGAAGGTCAGACTCAGAGACCATAGCCTGGCAATAGAGACAGGATGTCGTAGAAAAACATGTAAGGTCAGACTCAGTGACCATAGCCTGGCAATAGAGACAGGATGTCATGGAAAAACATGGAAGGTCAGACTCAGTGACCATAGCCTGGCAATAGAGACAGGATGTCGTAGAAAAACATGTAAGGTCAGACTCAGTGACCATAGCCTGGCAATAGAGACAGGATGCCATAGAAAAACATGGAAGGTCAGACTCAGTGACCATAGCCTGGCAATAGAGACAGGAAGCCATATAAAAACATGGAAGGTCAGACTCAGAGACCATAGCCTGGCAATAGAGACAGGATGTTTTGTTGAAAAACATGTAAGGTCAGACTCAGTGACCATAGCCTGGCAATAGAGACAGGATGCCATAGAAAAACATGGAAGGTCAGACTCAGTGACCATAGCCTGGCAATAGAGACAGGATGTCATGGAAAAACATGGAAGGTCAGACTCAGTGACTATAGCAATAATAATATTAATAAATAATATTAATAATAATAATAATAATAATAATAATAATAATAATAATAGCCTGGCAATAGAGACATGATGCCTTCGAAAAACATGGAAGGTCAGACTCAGTGACCATAGCTTGGCAATAGAGACAGGATGCCATGGAAAAACATGGAATATCAGACTCATTGACCATGTTCTGGACATTGAGACAGGATGCCATAGAAAACATGGAAGGTCAGACTCAGTGACCATAGCCTGACAATAGAGACAGGATGCCATAGAAAAACATGGAAGGTCAGACTCAGTGACCAGTAGAGACAGGATGTCTTGGAAAAACATGGACAAACAGACTCAGTGACCATAGCTTGGCCATAGAGACATGATGCCATAGTAAAACATGGAAGGTCAGACTCAGTGACCATAGCCTGGCAATAGATACTGGATGTCATGGAAAAACATGGAAGGTCAGACTCAGTGACCAGTAGAGACAGGATGCCATGGAAAAACATGGAAGGTCAGACTCAGTGACCAATTGAGACATGATGCCATGGAAAAACATAGAAGGTCAGACTCAGAGACCATAGCCTGGCAATAGAGACAGGATGTCGTAGAAAAACATGTAAGGTCAGACTCAGTGACCATAGCCTGGCAATAGAGACAGGATGTCATGGAAAAACATGGAAGGTCAGACTCAGTGACCATAGCCTGGCCATAGAGACAGGATGCCATAGTAAAACATGGAAGGTCAGACTACGTTACCAGTAGAGACAGGATGCCATGGAAAAACATGGAAGGTCAGACTCAGTGACCATAGCCTGGCATAGAGACAGGATGCCATAGAAAAACATGGAAGGTCAGATTCAGTGACCATAGCCTGCATAGAAGGCATGGAAGGTCAGACTCAGTGACCATAGCCTGGCAATAGAGACAGGATGCCATAGAAAACATGGAAGATCAGACTCAGTGACCAGTAGAGACAGGATGCCATGGAAAAACATGGAAGGTCAGACTCAGTGACCATAGCCTGGCAATAGAGACAGGATGCCATAGAAACATGGAAGGTAAGACTCAGTGACCTTAGCCTGGCCATAGAGACAGGATGCCATAGTAAAACATGGAAGGTCAGACTCAATGACCATAGCTTGGCAATAGAGACAGGATGCCATGCAAAAACATGGAACGTCAGACTCAGTGACCATGTTCTGGCCATAGAGACAGAATGCCATAGAAAAACATGGAAGGTCAGACTCAGTGACCATAGCCTGGCAATAGAGACAGGATGCCATAGAAAAGCATGGAAGGTCAGACTCAGTGAGCATAGCCTGGCAGTAGAGACAGGATGCCATAGAAAAACATGGAAGGTCAGACTCAGTGACCATAGCCTGGCAATAGATACTGGATGTCATGGAAAAACATGGAAGGTCAGACTCAGTGACCATAGCCTGGCAATAGAGACAGGATGCAATAGAAAACATGGACATTCAGACTCAGTGACCAATAGAGACAGGATGCCATGGAAAAACATGGTAGGTCAGACTCAGTAACCATAGCTTGGCAATAGAGACAGGATGCAATAGGAAAACATGGACATTCAGACTCAGTGACCAATAGAGACAGAATGCCATGGAAAAACATGGAAGGTCAGACTCAGTAACCATAGCCTGGCAATACAGACAGGATGCCATAGAAAAAAACATGGAAGATCAGACTCAGTGACCATAGCCTGGCAATAGAGACAGGAAGCCATAGAAAAACATGGAAGGTCAGACTCAGTGACCATAACCTGGCAATAGAGACAGGAAGCCATAGAAAAACATGGAAGGTCAGACTCAGAGACCATAGCCTGGCAATAGAGACAGGATGTCGTAGAAAAACATGTAAGGTCAGACTCAGTGACCATAGCCTGGCAATAGAGACAGGATGTCATGGAAAAACATGGAAGGTCAGACTCAGTGACCATAGCCTGGCAATAGAGACAGGATGTCGTAGAAAAACATGTAAGGTCAGACTCAGTGACCATAGCCTGGCAATAGAGACAGGATGCCATAGAAAAACATGGAAGGTCAGACTCAGTGACCATAGCCTGGCAATAGAGACAGGAAGCCATATAAAAACATGGAAGGTCAGACTCAGAGACCATAGCCTGGCAATAGAGACAGGATGTTTTGTTGAAAAACATGTAAGGTCAGACTCAGTGACCATAGCCTGGCAATAGAGACAGGATGCCATAGAAAAACATGGAAGGTCAGACTCAGTGACCATAGCCTGGCCATAGAGACAGGATGCCATAGTAAAACATGGAAGGTCAGACTAAGTGACCAGTAGAGACAGGATGCCATGGAAAAACATGGAAGGTCAGACTCAGTGACCAATACAGACAGGATGCCATAGAAAAAACATGGAAGGTCAGACTCAGTGACCATAGCCTGGCAATAGAGACAGGATGCCATAGAAAAAACATGGAAGGTCAGACTCAGTGACCATAGCCTGGCAATAGAGACAGGAAGCCATAGAAAAACATGGAAGGTCAGACTCAGAGACCATAGCCTGGCAATAGATACAGGATGTCGTAGAAAACATGTAAGGTCAGACTCAGTGACTATAGCCTGTCAATAGAGACAGGATATCATGGAAAAACATGGAATGTCAGACTCAGTGACCAGTAGAGACAGGATGCCATGGAAAAAACATGGAAGGTCAGACTCAGTGACCAATAGAGACATGATGCAATAGAAAAACATGGAAGGTCAGACTCAGTGACCATAGCCTGGCAATAGAGACAGGATGTCATGGAAAAACATGAAAGGTCAGACTCAGTGACCATAACATTGCCATAGAGACATGATGCCTTGAAAAAACATGGAAGGTCAGACTCAGTGACCATAGCCTGGCAATAGAGATAGGATGCCGTAGAAAAACATGGAAGGTCAGACTCAGTTACCATAGCCTGGCAATAGAGACAGGATGTCAATTAATAACATGGAAGGTCAGACTCAGTGACCAGTAGAGACCGGATGCATTGGAAAAACATGGAAGATCAGACTCAGTGACCATAGCCTGGCCATAGAGACAGGATGCAATGGAAAAACATGGAAGGTCATATTCAGTGACCAGTAGAGACAGGATGCCATGGAAAAACATGGAAGGTCAGACTCAGTGACCATAGCCTGGCCATAGAGACAGGATGCAATGGAAAAACATGGAAGGTCAGACTCAGTGACCATAGCCTGCATAGAAAACTTGGAAGATCAGACTCAGTGACCATAGCCTGGCAATAGAGACAGGATGCCATGGAAAAACATGGAAGGTCAGACTCAGTGACTATAGCAATAATAATATTAATTAATAATAATAATAATAATAATAATAATAATAATAATAATAGCCTGGCAATAGAGACATGATGCCTTTGAAAAACTTGGAAGATCAGACTCATTGACCATAGCTTGGCAATAGAGACAGGATGCCATGGAAAAACATGGAATATCAGACTCATTGACCATAGCCTGACAATAGAGACAGGATGCCATAGTAAAACATGGAAGGTCAGACTCAGTGACCATAGCCTGACAATAGAGACAGGATGCCATAGTAAAACATGGAACGCCAGAGTCAGTGACCAGTAGAGACAGGATGTCTTGGAAAAACATGGACATTCAGACTCAGTGACCAATAGAGACATGTTGCCATGGAAAAACATGGAAGGTCAGACTCAGTAACCATAGCCTGGCAATAGAGACAGGATGCCATAGAAAAAAACATGGAAGGTCAGTCTCAGTGACCATAGCCTGGCAATAGAGACAGGATGCCATGGAAAAACATGGAAGGTCAGACTCAGTGACCATAGCTGGCAATAGAGACAGGATGCCATAGAAAAACATAAAAGGTCAGACTCAGTGACCATAGCATGGCAATAGAGACAGGAAGCCATAGTAAAACATGGAAAGGTAGACTCAGTGACCAGTAGAGACAGGATGCCATAGAAAAACATGGAAGGTCAGACTCAGTGACCATAGCCTGGCCATAGAGACATGATGCCATAGTAAAATATGGAAGGTCAGACTCAGTGACCATAGCCTGGCAATAGATACTGGATGTCATGGAAAAACATGGAAGGTCAGACACAGTGACCAGTAGAGACAGGATGCCATGGAAAAACATGGAAGGTCAGACTCAGTGACCAATTGAGACATGATGCCATGGAAAAACATGGAAGGTCAGACTCAGTGACCATAGCCTTTGCAATACAGACAGGAAGCCGTAGAAAAACATGGAAGGTCAGACTCAGTTACCATAGCCTGGCAATAGAGACAGGATGTCAATTAATAACATGGAAGGTCAGACTCAGGGACCAGTAGAGACCGGATGCATTGGAAAAACATGGAAGATCAGACTCAGTGACCATAGCCTGCATAGAAAACTTGGAAGATCAGACTCAGTGACCATAGCCTGGCAATAGAGACAGGATGCAATGGAAAAACATGGAAGGTCAGACTCAGTGACCATAGCCTGCATAGAAAACTTGGAAGATCAGACTCAGTGACCATTGCCTGGCAATAGAGACAGGATGTCATGGAAAAACATGGAAGGTCAGACTCAGTGACTATAGCAATAATAATATTAATAAATAATATTAATAATAATAATAATAATAATAATAATAATAGCCTGGCAATAGAGACATGATGCCTTCGAAAAACATGGAAGGTCAGACTCATTGACCATAGCTTGGCAATAGAGACAGGATGCCATGGAAAAACATGGAATATCAGACTCATTGACCATGTTCTGGACATTGAGACAGGATGCCATAGAAAACATGGAAGGTCAGACTCAGTGACCACATAGAGCAGGATGTAAAACAGAGAGAGAGTAGAGACAGGATGTCTTGGAAAAACATGGACAAACAGACTCAGTGACCATAGCTTGGCCATAGAGACATGATGCCATAGTAAAACATGGAAGGTCAGACTCAGTGACCATAGCCTGGCAATAGATACTGGATGTCATGGAAAAACATGGAAGGTCAGACTCAGTGACCAGTAGAGACAGGATGCCATGGAAAAACATGGAAGGTCAGACTCAGTGACCAATTGAGACATGATGCCATGGAAAAACATAGAAGGTCAGACTCAGAGACCATAGCCTGGCAATAGAGACAGGATGCCATAGAAAAACATGGAAGGTCAGACTCAGTGACCATAGCCTGGCAATAGAGACAGGATATCATGGAAAAACATGGAAGGTCAGACTCAGTGACCATAGCCTGGCCATAGAGACAGGATGCCATAGTAAAACATGGAAGGTCAGACTACGTTACCAGTAGAGACAGGATGCCATGGAAAAACATGGAAGGTCAGACTCAGTGACCATAGCCTGGCATAGAGACAGGATGCCATAGAAAAACATGGAAGGTCAGACTCAGTGACCATAGCCTGCATAGAAGACATGGAAGGTCAGACTCAGTGACCATAGCCTGGCAATAGAGACAGGATGCCATAGAAAACATGGAAGATCAGACTCAGTGACCAGTAGAGACAGGATGCCATGGAAAAACATGGAAGGTCAGACTCAGTGACCATAGCCTGGCAATAGAGACAGGATGCCATAGAAACATGGAAGGTAAGACTCAGTGACCTTAGCCTGGCCATAGAGACAGGATGCCATAGTAAAACATGGAAGGTCAGACTCAATGACCATAGCTTGGCAATAGAGACAGGATGCCATGCAAAAACATGGAACGTCAGACTCAGTGACCATGTTCTGGCCATAGAGACAGAATGCCATAGAAAAACATGGAAGGTCAGACTCAGTGACCATAGCCTGGCAATAGAGACAGGATGCCATAGAAAAGCATGGAAGGTCAGACTCAGTGAGCATAGCCTGGCAGTAGAGACAGGATGCCATAGAAAAACATGGAAGGTCAGACTCAGTGACCATAGCCTGGCAATAGATACTGGATGTCATGGAAAAACATGGAAGGTCAGACTCAGTGACCATCGCCTGGCAATAGAGACAGGATGCCATAGAAAAAAAACATGGAAGGTCAGACTCAGTGACCATAGACTGGCAATAGAGACATGATGCCGTGGAAAAACATGGAAGGTCAGACTCAGTGACCATAGCCTTTGCAATACAGACAGGAATCCATAGAAAAACATGGAAGGTCAGACTCAGTGACCATAGCCTGGCATAGAGACAGGATGCCATAGAAAAACATGGAAGGTCAGACTCAGTAACCATAGCCTGCATAGAAGACATGGAAGGTCAGACTCAGTGACCATAGCCTGGCAATAGAGACAGGATGCCATGGAAAAACATGGAAGATCAGACTCAGTGACCAGTAGAGACAGGATGCCATGGAAAAACATAGAAGGTCAGGCTCAGTGACCATAGCCTGGCAATAGAGACAGGATGCCATAGAAACATGGAAGGTATGACTCAGTGACCTTAGCCTGGCCATAGAGACAGGATGCCATAGTAAAACATGGAAGGTCGGACTCATTGACCATAGCTTGGCAATAGAGACAGGATGCCATGCAAAAACATGGAACATCAGACTCAGTGACCATGTTCTGGCCATAGAGACAGAATGCCATAGAAAAACATGGAAGGTCAGACTCAGTGACCATAGCCTGGCAATAGAGACAGGATGCCATAGAAAAGCATGGAAGGTCAGACTCAGTGAGCATAGCCTGGCAATAGAGACAGGATGCCATAGAAAAACATGGAAGGTAAGACTCAGTGACCATAGCTTGGCCATAGAGACATGATGCCATAGTAAAACATGGAAGGTCAGACTCAGTGACCATAGCCTGGCAATAGATACTGGATGTCATGGAAAAACATGGAAGGTCAGACTCAGTGACCATCGCCTGGCAATAGAGACAGGATGCCATAGAAAAAAAAACATGGAAGGTCAGACTCAGTGACCATAGCCTGGCAATAGAGACATGATGCCGTGGAAAAACATGGAAGGTCAGACTCAGTGACCAAAGCCTTTGCAATACAGACAGGAAGCCATAGAAAAATATGGAAGGTCAGTCTCAGTGACCATAGCCTGGCCATAGAGACAGGATGTCATGGAAAAACATGGAAGGTCAGACTCTGTGACCATAGCCTGCCAATATAGAAAGGATGCCATAGAAAAACATAAAGGTCAGACTCAGTGACCATAGCCTGGCAATAGAGACAGGATGTCATGGAAAAACATGGAAAATCAGATCAGTGACCATAGCCTGGCCATAGAGACAGGATGCCATAGAAAACATGGAAGATCAGACTCAGTGACCATAGCCTGCCCATAGAGATAGGATGCCATAGAAAAACATGGAAGGTCATATTCAGTGACCAGTAGAGACATGATGCCATGGAAAAACATGGAAGGTCAGACTCAGTGACCATAGCCTGGCCATAGAGACAGGATGCCATAGAAAACATGGAAGGTCAGACTCAGAGACCATAGCCTGGCAATAGAGACATGATGCCATAGAAAAACATGGAAGGTCAGACTCAGTGACCATAGCCTGGCCATAGAGACAGGATGCCAGAGTAAATCATGGAAGATCAGACTCAGTGACCATAGCCTGGCAATAGAGACAGGATGCCATGGAAAAACATGGAAGGTCAGACTCAGTGACTATAGCAATAATAATATTAATAAATAATATTAATAATAATAATAATATTAATAATAATAATAATAATAATAATAATAATAATAATAAATAGCCTGGCAATAGAGACATGATGCCTTCGAAAAACATGGAAGGTCAGACTCAGTGACCATAGCTTGGCAATAGAGACAGGATGCCATGGAAAAACATGGAATATCAGACTCATTGACAATGTTCTGGACATTGAGACAGGATGCCATAGAAAACATGGAAGGTCAGACTCAGTGACCATAGCCTGACAATAGAGATTGGATGCCATAGAAAAACATGGAAGGTCAGACTCAGTGACCAGTAGAGACAGGATGTCTTGGAAAAACATGGACATTCAGACTCAGTGACCAATAGAGACATGTTGCCATGGAAAAACATGGAAGGTCAGACTCAGTAACCATAGCCTGGCAATAGAGACAGGATGCCATAGAAAAAAACATGGAAGGTCAGTCTCAGTGACCATAGCCTGGCAATAGAGACAGGATGCCATGGAAAAACATGGAAGGTCAGACTCAGTGACCATAGCTGGCAATAGAGACAGGATGCCATAGAAAAAACATAAAAGGTCAGACCCAGTGACCATAGCATGGCAATAGAGACAGGAAGCCATAGTAAAACATGGAAATGTAGACTCAGTGACCAGTAGAGACAGGATGCCATAGAAAAACATGGAAGATCAGACTCAGTGACCATAGCCTGGCCATAGAGACATGATGCCATAGTAAAACATGGAAGGTCAGACTCAGTGACCATAGCCTGGCAATAGATACTGGATGTCATGGAAAAACATGGAAGGTCAGACTCAGTGACCAGTAGAGACAGGATGCCATGGAAAAACATGGAAGGTCAGACTCAGTGACCAATTGAGACATGATGCCATGGAAAAACATGGAAGGTCAGACTCAGTGACCATAGACTTTGCAATACAGACAGGAAGCCGTAGAAAAACATGGAAGGTCAGACTCAGTGACCATAGCCTGGCCATAGAGACAGGATGTCATGGAAAAACATGGAAGGTCAGACTCTGTGACCATAGCCTGCCAATATAGAAAGGATGCCATAGAAAAACATAAAGGTCAGACTCAGTGACCATAGCCTGGCAATAGAGACAGGATGTCATGGAAAAACATGGAAAATCAGATCAGTGACCATAGCCTGGCCATAGAGACAGGATGCCATAGAAAACATGGAAGGTCAGACTCAGAGACCATAGCCTGGCAATAGAGACATGATGCCATAGAAAAACATGGAAGGTCAGACTCAGTGACCATAGCCTGGCCATAGAGACAGGATGCCAGAGTAAAACATGGAAGATCAGACTCAGTGACCATAGCCTGCCCATAGAGATAGGATGCCATAGAAAAACATGGAAGGTCATATTCAGTGACCAGTAGAGACAGGATGCCATGGAAAAAACATGGAAGGTCAGACTCAGTGACCATAGCCTGGCAATAGAGACAGGATGCCATAGAAAACATGGAAGATCAGACTCAGTGACCATAGCCTGCCCATAGAGATATGATGCCATAGAAAAACATGGAAGGTCATATTCAGTGACCAGTAGAGACAGGATGCCATGGAAAAACATGGAAGGTCAGACTCAGTGACCATAGCCTGGCCATAGAGACAGGATGCCATAGAAACATGGAAGGTCAGACTCAGAGACCATAGCCTGGCAATAGAGACATGATGCCATAGAAAAATATGGAAGGTCAGACTCAGTGACCATAGCCTGGCCATAGAGACAGGATGCCAGAGTAAAACATGGAAGATCAGACTCAGTGACCATAGCCTGCCCATAGAGATAGGATGCCATAGAAAAACATGGAAGGTCATATTCAGTGACCAGTAGAGACAGGATGCCATGGAAAAACACGGAAGATCAGACTCAGTGACCATAGCCTGGCCATAGAGACAGGATGCCATAGAAAACATGGAAGGTCAGACTCAGTGACCATAGCCTGCATAGAAAACTTGGAAGGTCAGACTCAGTGACCATAGCCTGGCAATAGAGACAGGATGCCATGGAAAAACATGGAAGGTCAGACTCAGTGACTCTTAAATATTAAATTAATATATAAAATAATAGCCTGGCAATAGAGACATGATGCCTTCGAAAAACATGGAAGGTCAGACTCATTGACCATAGCTTGGCAATAGAGACAGGATGCCATGGAAAAACATGGAATGTCAGACTCATTGACCATGTTCTGGACATTGAGACAGGATGCCATAGAAAACATGGAAGGTCAGACTCAGTGACCATAGCCTGACAATAGAGACAGGATGCCATAGTAAAACATGGAAGGTCAGACTCAGTGACCAGTAGAGACAGGATGTCTTGGAAAAACATGGACATTCAGACTCAGTGACCAATAGAGACATGTTGCCATGGAAAAACATGGAAGGTCAGACTCAGTAACCATAACCTGGCAATAGAGACAGGATGCCATAGAAAAAACATGGAAGGTCAGTCTCAGTGACCATAGCCTGGCAATAGAGACAGGATGCCATGGAAAAACATGGAAGGTCAGACTCAGTGACCATAGCTGGCAATAGAGACAGGATGCCATAGAAAAACATAAAAGGTCAGACTCAGTGACCATAGCATGGCAATAGAGACAGGAAGCCATAGTAAAACATGGAAAGGTAGACTCAGTGACCAGTAGAGACAGGATGCCATAGAAAAACATGGAAGGTCAGACTCAGTGACCATAGCCTGGCCATAGAGACATGATGCCATAGTAAAACATGGAAGGTCAGACTCAGTGACCATAGCCTGGCAATAGATACTGGATGTCATGGAAAAAAATGGAAGGTCAGACTCAGTGACCAGTAGAGACAGGATGCCATGGAAAAACATGGAAGGTCAGACTCAGTGACCAATTGAGACATGATGCCATGGAAAAACATGGAAGGTCAGACTCAGAGACCATAGCCTGGCAATAGAGACAGGATGTTGTAGAAAAACATGTAAGGTCAGACTCAGTGACCATAGCCTGGCAATAGAGACAGGTTGTCATGGAAAAACATGGAAGGTCAGACTCAGTGACCATATCCTGGCCATAGAGACAGGATGCCATAGTAAAACATGGAAGGTCAGACTAAGTTACCATTAGAGACAGGATGCCATGGAAAAACATGGAAGGTCAGACTCAGTGACCATAGCCTGGCATAGAGACAGGATGCCATAGAAAAACATGGAAGGTCAGACTCAGTGACCATAGCCTGGCAATAGAGACAGGATGCCATAGAAAAACATGGAAGATCAGACTCAGTGACCAGTAGAGACAGGATGCCTTGGAAAAACATGGAAGGTCAGACTCAGTGACCATAGCCTGGCAATAGAGACAGGATGCCATAGAAACATGGAAGGTCGGACTCATTGACCATAGCTTGGCAATAGAGACAGGATGCCATGCAAAACATGGAACGTCAGACTCAGTGACCATGTTCTGGCCATAGAGACAGAATGCCATAGAAAAACATGGAAGGTCAGACTCAGTGACCATAGCCTGGCAATAGAGACAGGATGCCATAAAAAAGCATGGAAGGTCAGACTCAGTGAGCATAGCCTTGCAATAGAGACAGGATGCCATAGAAAAACATGGAAGGTCAGACTCGGAGACCATAGCCTGGCAATAGAGACATGATGCCATAGTAAAACATGGAATGTGAAACTCAGTGACCATAGCCTGACAATAGATACTGGATGTCATGGAAAAACATGGAAGGTCAGACTCAGTGACCATAGCTTGGCCATAGAGACAGGATGTCATGGAAAAACATGGAAGGTCAGACTCAGTGCACATAGCCTGGCAGTAGAGACAGGATGCCATAGAAAAACATGGAAGGGCAGACTCAGTGACCATAGCCTGGCAAAAGAGACAGGATGACATAGAAAACATGGAAGGGCAGACTCAGTGACCATAGACTGGCAGTAGAGACAGGATGTCATGGAAAAACATGGACATTCAGAGTCAGTGACCAATACAGACAGGATGCCATAGAAAAACATGGAAGGTCAGACTCAGTGACCATAGCCTGGCCATAGAGACAGGATGCCATAGTAAAACATGGAAGGTCAGACTCAGTGACAGTAGAGACATGATGTTTTAGAAAAACATGGAAGGTGAGACTCAGTGACCATGGCCTGACAATAGAGACAGGATGTCATGGAAAAACATGGAAGGTCAGACTCAGTGACCATAGCTTGGCCATAGAGACAGGATGCCATAGAAAAACATGGAAAGTCAGATTCAGTGCACATATCCTGGCAAAAGAGACAGGGTGACATAGAAAACATGGACATTCAGAGTCAGTGACCAATAGAGACAGGATGCCATGGAAAAACATGGAAGGTCAGACTCAGTGACCATTGCCTGGCAATAGAAACAGAATGCCATAGAAAAACATGGAAGGTCAGACTCAGTGACCATAGCCTGGCAATATATACTGGATGTCATGGAAAAACATGGAAGGTCAGACTCAGTGACCATAGCCTAGCAATAGAGACAGGATGCCATAGAAAAACATGGAAGGTCAGACTCAGTGACCATAGCTTGGCAATAGACACAGGATGCCATGGAAAAACATGGAAGGTCAGACTCAGTGACCAATAGAGACAGGATAACATGGAAAAACATGGAAGGTCAGACTCAGTGACCATAGCCTGGCCATAGAGACAGGATGTAATGGAAAAACATGGAAGGTCAGACTCAGTGGCCATAGCCTGGCAATAGAGACAGGATGCCATAGAAAAACATGGAAGGTCAGACTCAGTGACCATAGCCTGGCAATAGAGACAGGATGCCATAGAAAAACACAGAAGGTCAGACTCAGTGACCATAGCTTGGCAATAGAGACAGGATGCCATGGAAAAACACGGAAGGTCAGACTCAGTGACCATAGCTTGGCAATAGAGACAGAATGCCTTAGAAAAACATGGAAGGTCAGACTCAGTGACCATAGTCTGGCTATAGAGACAAGATAACATTTAAAAAAACATGGAAGGTCAGACACAGTGACTTTAGCCTGGCAATAGAGACAGGATGCCATAGAAAACATGGACATTCAGACTCAGTGACCATCGCCTGGCAATAGAGACAGGATGCCATGGAAAAACATGGAAGGTCAGACTCAGTGACCATAGCCTGGCCATAGAGACAGGATGCCATAGTAAAACATGGAAAGTCAGACTCAGTGACCAGTAGAGACAGGAGGACATAGAAAAACATGGAAGGTCAAACTCAGTGACCAGTAGAGACAGGAGGACATAGAAAAACATGGAAGGTCAAACTCTGTGACCATAGCCTGGCCATAGACACAGGATGCCATAGTAAAACATGGAAGGTCAGACTCAGTGACCAGTAAAGACAGGATGCCATGGAAAAAAATGGAAGGTCAAACTCATTGACCATAGCCTGGCCATAGAGACAGGATGCCATGGAAAACATGGACATTCAGACTCAGTGACCAATAGAGACAGGATGCCATGGAAAAACATGGAAGGTCAGACTCAGTAACCATAGCCTGGCAATAGAGACAGGATGCCATAGAAAAAAACATGGAAGGTCAGACTCAGTGACCATAGCCTGGCAATAGAGACAGGTGCCATAGAAAACATGGAAGGTCAAACTCAGTGACCATAGCCTGGCCATAGAGACAGGATGCCATAGTAAAACATGGAAGGTCAGACTCAGTGACCAGTAGAGACAGGATGCCATGGAAAAACATGGAAGGTCAGACTCAGTGACCATAGCCTGGCAATAGAGACAGGATGGCATAGAAAAACATGGAAAGGTAGACTCAGTGACCATAGCCTAGCAATAGAGACAGGATGCCATGGAAAAACATGGAAGGTCAGACTCAGTGACCAATAGAGACAGGATGCCATGGAAAAACATGGAAGGTCAGACTCAGTGACCATAGCATGGCAATAGAGACAGGGTGCCGTAGAAAAACATGGAAGATCAGACTCAGTTACCATAGCCTGGCAATAGAGACATGATGCCATAGAAAATATGGACGGTCAGACTCAGTAATCATAGCCTGCCCATATAGACAGGATGCCATAGTAAAACATGGAAGGTCAGACTCAGTGACCAGTAGAGACAGGATTCCATGGAAAAACATAGAAAGTCAGACTCAGTAACCAATAGAGACATGATGCCATGGAAAAACATGGAAGGTCAGACTCAGTGACCATAGCCTGGCAATAGAGACAGGATGTTATAGAAAAACATGGAAAGGTAGTCTCAGTGACCATGTTCTGGCCATAGAGACAGGATGCCATAGAAAACATGGAAGGTCACACTCAGTGACCATAGACTGGCCATAGAGACAGGATAACATAGAAAAACATGGAAGGTCAGACTCAGTGACAATAGCCTGGCAATAGAGACAGGATGCCATGGAAAAACATGGAAGGTCAGACTCAGTGACCATTAGAGACAGGAGGACATAGAAAAACATGGAAGGTCAAACTCAGTGACCAGTAGAGACAGGAGGACATAGAAAAACATGGAAGGTCAAACTCCGTGACCATAGCCTGGCCATAGATACAGGATGCCATAGTAAAACATGGAAGGTCAGACTCATTGACCAGTAGAGACAGGATGCCATGGAAAAAAATGGAAGTTCAGACTCAGTGACCATAGCCTGGCAATAGAGACAGGATGCCATGGAAAAAACATGGAAGGTCAGACTCAGTGACCATAGCCTGGCAATAAAGACAGGATGCCATAGAAAACATGGAAGGTCAGACTCAGTGACCAAAGCCTGGCCATAGAGACAGGATGCCATAGTAAAACATGGAAGGTCAGACTCAGTGACCAGTAGAGACAGGATGACATAGAAAAACATGGAAGGTCATACTCAGTGACCATAGCCTGGCAATAGAGACAGGATGGCATAGAAAAACATGGAAAGGTAGACTCAGTGACCATTGCCTGGCAATAGAGACAGGATGCCATGGAAAAACATGGAAGGTCAGACTCAGTGACCAATAGAGACAGGATGCCATGGAAAAACATGGAAGGTCAGACTCAGTGACCATAGCCTGGCTATAGAGACAGGGTGCCGTAGAAAAACATGGAAGATCAGACTCAGTTACCATAGCCTGGCAATAGAGACATGATGCCATAGAAAACATGGAAGATCAGACTCAGTAATAATAGCCTGCCCATATAGACAGGATGACATAGTAAAACATGGAAGGTCAGAGTCAGTGACCAGTAGAGACAGGATTCCATGGAAAAACATGGAAGGTCAGACTCAGTGACCATAGCCTGGCAATAGAGACAGGATGCCATAGAAAACATGGAAGATCAGACTCAGTGACCATAGCCTGGCCATAGAGACAGGATGCCATAGTAAAACATGGAAGGTCAGACTCAGTGACCAGTAGAGACAGGATGACATAGAAAAACATGGAAGGTCATACTCAGTGACCATAGCCTGGCAATAGAGACAGGATGGCATAGAAAAACATGGAAAGGTAGACTCAGTGACCATAGCCTGGCAATAGAGACAGGATGCCATGGAAAAACATGGAAGGTCAGACTCAGTGACCAATAGAGACAGGATGCCATGGAAAAACATGGAAGGTCAGACTCAGTGACCATAGCCTGGCAATAGATACTGGATGTCATGGAAAAACATGGAAGGTCAGACTCAGTGACCATAGCCTGGCCATAGAGACATGATGCCATAGAAAACATGGAAGGTCAGACTCAGTAATCATAGCCTGCCCATATAGACAGGATGCCATAGAAAAACATGGAAGGTCAGACTCAGTGACCAATAGAGACAGGATGCCATGGAAAAACATGGAAGGTCAGACTCAGTGACCATAGCCTGGATATAGAGACAGGATGCCGTAGAAAAACATGGAAGGTCAGACTCAGTGACCAATAGAGACAGGATGCCATGGAAAAACATGGAAAGGTAGACTCAGTGACCATAGCATGGCAATAGAGACAGGATGCCGTAGAAAAACATGGAAGATCAGACTTAGTGACCATAGCCTGGCAATAGATACTGGATGTTATGGAAAAACATGGAAGGTCAGACTCAGTGACCATAGCCTGGCAATAGAGACAGGATGGCATAGAAAACATGGAAGGTCAGACTCAGTGACCATAGCCTGGCCATGGAGACATGATGCCATAGAAAACATGGAAGGTCAGACTCAGTGACGATAGCCTGGCCATAGAGACAGGATGCAATAGTAAAACATGGAAGGTCAGACTCAGTGACCAGTAGAGACAGGATGACATAGAAAAACATGGAAGGTCAAACTCAGTGACCATAGCCTGACAATAGAGACAGGATGTAATGGAAAAACATGGAATGTCAGACTCAGTGACCATGTTCTGGCCATAGAGACAGGATGCCATAGAAAAACATGGAAGGTCAGACTCAGTGACCAGTAGAGACATGATGTCTTAGAAAAACATGGAAGGTCAGACTCAGTGACCAGTAGAGACAGGATTCCATAGAAAAACATGGAAAGGTCAGAATCAGTGACCATAGCCTGGCAAAAGAGACAGGATGCCATAGAAAAACATGGAAGATCAGATTCAGTGACCATAGCCTGGCAATAGATACTGGATGTCATGGAAAAACATGGAAGGTCAGACTCAGTGACCATAGCCTGGCAATAGATACTGGATGTCATGGAAAAACATGGAAGGTCAGACTCAGTGACCATGTTCTGGCCATAGAGACATGATGTCTTAGAAAAACATGGAAGGTCAGACTCAGTGACCAGTAGAGACAGGATTCCTTAGAAAAACATGGAAAGGTCCGAATCAGTGACCATAGCCTGGCAAAAGAGACAGGATGCCATAGAAAAACATGGAAGATCAGACTCAGTGACCATAGCCTGGCAATAGATACTGGATGTCATGGAAAAACATGGAAGGTCAGACTCAGTGACCATAGCCTGGCAATAGAGACTGGATGTCATGGAAAAACATGGAAGGTCAGAAACAGTGACTATAGCCTGGCAATATATACTGGATGTCATGGAAAAACATGGAAGGTCAGACTCAGTGACCATAGCCTGGCAATAGAGACAGGATGCCATAGAAAAACATTTAAAGGTCAGAAACAGTGACAATAGCCAGGCAAAAGAGACAGGATGCCATAGAAAACATGGAAGGTCAGACTCAGTGACCATAGCCTGGCAATAGAGACAGGATGCCATAGAAAAACATTTAAAGGTCAGAATCAGTGACAATAGCCAGGCAAAAGAGACATGATGCCATAGAAAAACATGGAAGGTCAGACTTTGCTACCATAGCCTGGCCATAGAGACAGGATGACATAGAAAAACATGGAAGGTCAGACTCAGTGACCAGTAGAGACAGGATGCCATGGAAAAAAATGGAAGGTCAAACTCAGTGACCATAGCCTGACAATAGAGACAGGATGTCATGGAAAAACATGGAATGTCAGACTCAGTGACCATAGCCTGGCAATAGAGACAGGATGCCATGGAAAAACATGGAATGTCAGACTCAGTGACCATAGCCTGGCCATAGAGACAGGATGCCATAGAAAACATGGAAGGTCATACTAAGTGATCAGTAGAGACAGGATGCCATAGAAAAACATGGAAAGTCAGACTCTGTGACCAGTAGAGACATGATGTCTTAGAAAAACATGGAAGGTCAGACTCAGTGACCAGTAGAGACATGATGTCGTAGAAAAACATGGAAGGTCAGACTCAGTGACCAGTAGAGACATGATGCCATAGAAAAACATGGAAGGTCAGACTCAGTGACCAGTAGAGACAGGATGTCATAGAAAAACATGGAAGGTCAGACTCAGTGACCAGGTAGAGACAGGATTCCATAGAAAAACATGGAAAGGTCCGAATCAGTGACAATAGCCTGGCAAAAGAGACAGGATGCCATAGAAAAACATGGAAGGTCAGACTCAGTGACCATAGCCTGGCAATAGAGACTGGATGTCATGGAAAAACATGGAAGGTCAGACTCAGTGACCATAGCCTGGCAATAGAGACTGGATGTCATGGAAAAACATGGAAGGTCAGAAACAGTGACCATAGCCTGGCAATAGAGACAGGATGTCATGGAAAAACATGGAAGGTCAGACTCAGTGACCATAGCCTGGCAATAGAGACAGGATGCCATAGAAAAACATTTAAAGGTCAGAATCAGTGACAATAGCCAGGCAAAAGAGACAGGATGCCATGGAAAAACATGGAAGGTCAGACTTAGTGACCATAGCCTGGCCATAGAGACAGGATGACATAGAAAAACATGGAAGGTCAGACTCAGTGACCATAGCCTGACAATAGAGACAGGATGCCATGGAAAAAAATGGAAGGTCAGACTCAGTGACCATAGCCTGACAATAGAGACAGGATGTCATGGAAAAACATGGAATGTCAGACTCATTGACCATAGCCTGGCAATAGAGACAGGATGCCATGGAAAAACATGGAATGTCAGACTCAGTGACCATAGCCTGGCCATAGAGACAGGATGCCATAGAAAACATGGAAGGTCATACTAAGTGATCAGTAGAGACAGGATGCCATAGAAAAACATGGAAAGTCAGACTCAGTGACCAGTAGAGACATGATGTCTTAGAAAAACATGGAAGGTCAGACTCAGTGACCAGTAGAGACATGATGTCGTAGAAAAACATGGAAGGTCAGACTCAGTGACCAGTAGAGACATGATGCCATAGAAAAACATGGAAGGTCAGACTCAGTGACCAGTAGAGACATGATGTCTTAGAAAAACATGGAAGGTCAGACTCAGTGACCAGTAGAGACAGGATTCCATAGAAAAACATGGAAAGGTCCGAATCAGTGACAATAGCCTGGCAAAAGAGACAGGATGCCATAGAAAAACATGGAAGATCAGATTCAGTGACCATAGCCTGGCAATAGATACTGGATGTCATGGAAAAACATGGAAGGTCAGACTCAGTGACCATAGCCTGGCAATAGATACTGGATGTCATGGAAAAACATGGAAGGTCAGAAACAGTGACTATAGCCTGGCAATATATACTGGATGTCATGGAAAAACATGGAAGGTCAGACTCAGTGACCATAGCCTGGCAATAGAGACAGGATGCCATAGAAAAACATTTAAAGGTCAGAATCAGTGACAATAGCCAGGCAAAAGAGACATGATGCCATGGAAAAACATGGAAGGTCAGACTTTGTGACCATAGCCTGGCCATAGAGACAGGATGACATAGAAAAACATGGAAGGTCAGACTCAGTGACCAGTAGAGACAGGATGCCATGGAAAAAAATGGAAGGTCAAACTCAGTGACCATAGCCTGACAATAGAGACAGGATGTCATGGAAAAACATGGAATGTCAGACTCATTGACCATAGCCTGGCAATAGAGACAGGATGCCATGGAAAAACATGGAATGTCAGACTCAGTGACCATAGCCTGGCCATAGAGACAGGATGCCATAGAAAAACATGGAAGGTCATACTAAGTGATCAGTAGAGACAGGATGCCATAGAAAAACATGGAAAGTCAGACTCAGTGACCAGTAGAGACATGATGTCTTAGAAAAACATGGAAGGTCAGACTCAGTGACCAGTAGAGACATGATGTCGTAGAAAAACATGGAAGGTCAGACTCAGTGACCAGTAGAGACATGATGCCATAGAAAAACATGGAAGGTCAGATTCAGTAACCATAGCCTGGCAATAGATACTGGATGTCATGTAAAAACATGGAAGGTCAGACTCAGTGACCATAGCCTGGCAATAGATACTGGATGTCATGGAAAAACATGGAAGGTCAGAAACAGTGACTATAGCCTGGCAATATATACTGGATGTCATGGAAAAACATGGAAGGTCAGACTCAGTGACCATAGCCTGGCAATAGAGACAGGATGCCATAGAAAAACATTTAAAGGTCAGAATCAGTGACAATAGCCAGGCAAAAGAGACAGGATGCCATAGAAAACATGGAAGTTCAGATTCAGTGACAATAGCCTGGCAATAGAGACATGATGCCATGGAAAAACATGGAAGGTCAGACTTTGTGACCATAGCCTGGCCATAGAGACAGGATGACATAGAAAAACATGGAAGGTCAGACTCAGTGACCAGTAGAGACAGGATGCCATGGAAAAACATGGAATGTCAGACTCAGTGACCATAGCCTGGCAATAGAGACAGGATGCCATGGAAAAACATGGAATGTCAGACTCAGTGACCATAGCCTGGCCATAGAGACAGGATGCCATAGAAAAACATGGAAGGTCAAACTAAGTGATCAGTAGAGACAGGATGCCATAGAAAAACATGGAAAGTCAGACTCTGTGACCAGTAGAGACATGATGTCTTAGAAAAACATGGAAAGTCAGACTCAGTGACCAGTAGAGACATGATGTCGTAGAAAAACATGGAAGGTCAGACTCAGTGACCAGTAGAGACAGGATGCCATGGAAAAAAATGGAAGGTCAAACTCAGTGACCATAGCCTGACAATAGAGACAGGATGTCATGGAAAAACATGGAATGTCAGACTCAGTGACCATAGCCTGGCAATAGAGACAGGAAGCCATGGAAAAACATGGAATGTCAGACTCAGTGACCATAGCCTGGCCATAGAGACAGGATGCCATAGAAAAACATGGAAGGTCATACTAAGTGATCAGTAGAGACAGGATGCCATAGAAAAACATGGAAAGTCAGACTCAGTGACCAGTAGAGACATGATGTCTTAGAAAAACATGGAAGGTCAGACTCAGTGACCAGTAGAGACATGATGTCGTAGAAAAACATGGAAGGTCAGACTCAGTGACCAGTAGAGACATGATGCCATAGAAAAACATGGAAGGTCAGACTCAGTGACCATAGCCTGGCAATAGAGACTGGATGTCATGTAAAAACATGGAAGGTCAGACTCAGTGACCATAGCCTGGCAATAGATACTGGATGTCATGGAAAAACATGGAAGGTCAGAAACAGTGACTATAGCCTGGCAATATATACTGGATGTCATGGAAAAACATGGAAGGTCAGACTCAGTGACCATAGCCTGGCAATAGAGACAGGATGCCATAGAAAAACATTTAAAGGTCAGAATCAGTGACAATAGCCAGGCAAAAGAGACATGATGCCATGGAAAAACATGGAATGTCAGACTCAGTGATCAGTAGAGACAGGATGCCATAGAAAAACATGGAAAGTCAGACTCAGTGACCATAGCCTGGCCATAGAGACAGGATGCCATAGAAAAACATGGAAGGTCATACTAAGTGATCAGTAGAGACAGGATGCCATAGAAAAACATGGAAAGTCAGACTCAGTGACCAGTAGAGACATGATGTCTTAGAAAAACATGGAAGGTCAGACTCAGTGACCAGTAGAGACATGATGTCGTAGAAAAACATGGAAGGTCAGACTCAGTGACCAGTAGAGACATGATGCCATAGAAAAACATGGAAGATCAGATTCAGTGACCATAGCCTGGCAATAGATACTGGATGTCATGGAAAAACATGGAAGGTCAGACTCAGTGACCATAGCCTGGCAATAGATACTGGATGTCATGGAAAAACATGGAAGGTCAGAAACAGTGACTATAGCCTGGCAATATATACTGGATGTCATGGAAAAACATGGAAGGTCAGACTCAGTGACCATAGCCTGGCAATAGAGACAGGATGCCATAGAAAAACATTTAAAGGTCAGAATCAGTGACAATAGCCAGGCAAAAGAGACATGATGCCATGGAAAAACATGGAAGGTCAGACTTTGTGACCATAGCCTGGCCATAGAGACAGGATGACACAGAAAAACATGGAAGGTCAGACTCAGTGACCAGTAGAGACAGGATGCCATGGAAAAAAATGGAAGGTCAAACTCAGTGACCATAGCCTGACAATAGAGACAGGATGTCATGGAAAAACATGGAATGTCAGACTCAGTGACCATAGCCTGGCAATAGAGACAGGATGCCATGGAAAAACATGGAATGTCAGACTCAGTGACCATAGCCTGGCCATAGAGACAGGATGCCATAGAAAAACATGGAAGGTCAGACTAAGTGATCAGTAGAGACAGGATGCCATAGAAAAACATGGAAAGTCAGACTCAGTGACCAGTAGAGACATGATGTCTTAGAAAAACATGGAAGGTCAGACTCAGTGACCAGTAGAGACATGATGTCGTAGAAAAACATGGAAGGTCAGACTCAGTGACCAGTAGAGACATGATGCCATGGAAAAACATGGAAGGTCAGACTCAGTGACCATAGCCTGGCAATAGATACTGGATGTCATGGAAAAACATGGAAGGTCAGACTCAGTGACCATAGCCTGGCAATAGATACTGGATGTCATGGAAAAACATGGAAGGTCAGAAACAGTGACTATAGCCTGGCAATATATACTGGATGTCATGGAAAAACATGGAAGGTCAGACTCAGTGACCATAGCCTGGCAATAGAGACAGGATGCCATAGAAAAACATTTAAAGGTCAGAATCAGTGACAATAGCCAGGCAAAAGAGACAGGATGCCATAGAAAACATGGAAGTTCAGATTCAGTGACAATAGCCTGGCAATAGAGACAGGATGCCATGGAAAAACATGGAAGGTCAGACTTTGTGACCATAGCCTGGCCATAGAGACAGGATGACATAGAAAAACATGGAAGGTCAGACTCAGTGACCAGGGTAGAGACAGGATGCCATGGAAAAAAATGGAAGGTCAGACTCAGTGACCATAGCCTGGCAATAGAGACAGGATGCCATGGAAAAACATGGAAGGTCAGACTCAGTGACCATAGCCTGGCAATAGAGACAGGATGCCATGGAAAAACATGGAAGGTCAGACTCATTGACCATAGCCTGGCCATAGAGACAGGATGCCATAGAAAAACATGGAAGGTCAGACTAAGTGATCAGTAGAGACAGGATGCCATAGAAAAACATGGAAAGTCAGACTCAGTGACCAGTAGAGACATGATGTCTAGAAAAACATGGAAGGTCAGACTCAGTGACCAGTAGAGACATGATGTCGTAGAAAAACATGGAAGGTCAGACTCAGTGACCAGTAGAGACAGGATGCCATGGAAAAACATGGAAGGTCAGACTCAGTGACCACAGCCTTGCAATAGATACTGGATGTCATGGAAGAACATGGAAGGTCAGAAACAGTGACTATAGCCTGGCAATATATACTGGATGTCATGGAAAAACATGGAAGGTCAGACTCAGTGACCATAGCCTGGCAATAGAGACAGGATGCCATGGAAAAACATGGAATGTCAGACTCAGTGACCATAGCCTGGCCATAGAGACAGGATGCCATAGAAAAACATGGAAGGTCATACTAAGTGATCAGTAGAGACAGGATGCCATAGAAAAACATGGAAAGTCAGACTCAGTGACCAGTAGAGACATGATGTCTTAGAAAAACATGGAAGGTCAGACTCAGTGACCAGTAGAGACATGATGTCGTAGAAAAACATGGAAGGTCAGACTCAGTGACCAGTAGAGACATGATGCCATGGAAAAACATGGAAGGTCAGACTCAGTGAACATAGCCTGGCAATAGAGACAGGATGCCATAGAAAAACATGGAAAGGTCAGAATCAGTGACAATAGCCTGGCAATAGAGACAGGATGACATGGAAAAACATGGAAGGTCAGACTCAGTGACCATAGCCTGGCAATATATACTGGATGTCATGGAAAAACATGGAAGGTGAGAAACAGTGACTATAGCCTGGTAATATATACTGGATGTCATGGAAAAACATGGAAGGTCAGACTCAGTGACCATAGCCTGGCAATAGAGACAGGATGCCATAGAAAAACATGGAAAGGTCAGAATCAGTGACAATAGCCTGGCAATAGAGACAGGATGACATGGAAAAACATGGAAGGTCAGACTCAGTGACCATAGCCTGGCAATATATACTGGATGTCATGGAAAAACATGGAAGGTCAGACTCAGTGACCATCGCCTGGCAATAGATACTGGATGTCATGGAAAAAATGGAAAGTCAGACTCAGTGACCATAGCCGGGCAATAGATGCTGGATGTCATGGAAAAAAATGGAAGGTCAGACTCAGTGACCAGTAGAGACAGGATGCCATGGAAAAAACATGGAAGGTCAGACTCAGTGACCATAGCCTGGCAATAGAGACAGGATGCCATGGAAAAACATGGAACATCAGACACAGTGACCATGTTCTGGCCATAGAGACAGGATGTCATGGAAAAACATGGAAGGTCAGACTAAGTGACCAGTAGAGACAGGATGCCATGGAAAAACATGGAAGGTCAGACTCTGTGTCCATAGCCTGGCAATAGAGACAGGATGCCATATAAAAACATGGAAGGTCAGACTCAGTGACCATAGCCTGCCCATATAGACAGGATGCCATAGTAAATCATGTAAGGTCAGACTCAGTTACCAGTAGAGACAGGATGCCATGGAAAACCATGGACGGTCAAACTCAGTGACAATAGCCTGGCAATAGAGACAGGAAGCCATAGAAAAACATGGAAGGTCAAACTCAGTGACCATAGCCTGGCCATAGAGACAGGATGGCATAGTAAAACATGGAAGGTCAGACTCAGTGACTAGTAGAGACAGGATGCCATGGAAAAACATGGAAGGTCAGACTCAGTGACCATAGCTTGGCAATAGAGACAGGATGCCATGGAAAAACATTGAACGTCAAACTCAGTGACCATGTTCTGGCCATAGAGACAGGATGCCATGGAAAACATGGAAGGTCAGACTCAGTGACCATAGCCTGCCCATAGAGACATTATGCCATGGAACAACATGGAAGGTCAGACTCAGTGCACATAGGCTGGCAATAGAGACAGGATGCCATAGTAAAACATGGAAGGTCAGACTTAGTGAGCAGTAGAGACATAAAGCCATGGAAAAACATGGAAGGTCAGACTCAGTGCACATAGGCTGGCAATAGAGACAGGATGCCATAGTAAAACATGGAAGTTCAGACTCAGTGACCAGTAGAGACAGGATGACATAGAAAAACATGGAAGGTCAAACTCAGTGACCATAGCCTGACAATAGAGACAGGATGTCATGGAAAAACATGGAATGACAGACTCAGTGACCATAGCCTGGCAATAGATGCTGGATGTCATGGAAAAACATGGAATGTCAGACTCAGTGAACATAGCCTGGCCATAGAGACAGGATGCCATAGAAACACATGGAAGGTCATACTAAGTGATCAGTAGAGACAGGATGCCATAGAAAAACATGGAAAGTCAGACTCAGTGACCAGTAGAGACATGATGTCTTAGAAAAACATGGAAGGTCAGACTCAGTGACCAGTAGAGACATGATGTCGTAGAAAAACATGGAAGGTCAGACTCAGTGACCAGTAGAGACATGATGCCATGGAAAAACATGGAAGGTCAGACTCAGTGAACATAGCCTGGCAATAGATACTGGATGTCATGGAAAAACATGGAAGGTGAGAAACAGTGACTATAGCCTGGCAATATATACTGGATGTCATGGAAAAACATGGAAAGGTCAGAATCAGTGACAATAGCCTGGCAATAGAGACAGGATGACATGGAAAAACATGGAAGGTCAGACTCAGTGACCATAGCCTGGCAATATATACTGGATGTCATGGAAAAACATGGAAGGTCAGACTCAGTGACCATAGCCTGGCAATAGATACTGGATGTCATGGAAAAAATGGAAAGTCAGACTCAGTGACCATAGCTGGGTAATAGATGCTGGATGTCATGGAAAAAAATGGAAGGTCAGACTCAGTGACCAGTAGAGACAGGATGCCATGGAAAATAACATGGAAGGTCAGACTATGACCAGCCTGGCTATAGAGACAGGATGCCATGGAAAAACATGGAAGGTCAGACTCAGTGACCATAGCCTGGCCATAGAGACAGGATGTCATAGAAAAACATGGAAGGTCAGACTAAGTGAACAGCTACGAGACAGGATGCCATGGAAAAACATGGAAGGTCAGACTCAGTGACCATAGCCTGGCAAAAGAGACAGGATGCCATGTAAAAACATGGAAGGTCAGACTCAGTGACCATAGCCTGGCCATATAGACAGGATGCCATAGTAAATCATGGAAGGTCAGACTCAGTGACCAGTAGAGACAGGATGCCATGGAAAAACCATGGAAGGTCAGACTCAGTGACAATAGCCTGGCAATAGAGACAGGAAGTCATAGAAAAACATGGAAGGTCGAACTCAGTGACCATAGCCTGGCAATAGAGACAGGATGGCATGGAAAAACATGGAAGGTCAGACTCAGTGACATAGCTGGCAATAGAGACAGGATGTCATGGAAAAACATGGAAGGTCAGACTCAGTGACCATAGCTTGGCAATAGAGAAAGGATGCCATAGAAAAACATGGAAGGTCAGACTCAGTGACCATAGTTCTGGCCAATAGAGACAGGATGCCATGGAAAAACATGGAAGGTCAGACTCAGTGACCATAGCCTGGCCATAGAGACATTATGCCATGGAACAACATGGAAGGTCAGACTCAGTGACCATAGGCTGGCAATAGAGACAGGATGTCATAGAAAAACATGGAAGGTCAGACTCAGTGACCAGTAGAGACAAGGATGCCATGGAAAAACATGGAAGGTCAGACTCAGTGACCATAGGCTGGCAATAGAGACAGGATGCCATAGTAAAACATGGAAGTTCAGACTCAGTGACCAGTGGCAATAGAGACAGGATGACATAGAAAAACATGGAAGGTCAGACTCAGTGACCATAGCCTGGCAATAGAGAAAGGATGTCATGGAAAAACATGGAAGGTCAGACTCAGTGACCATAGCCTGGCAATAGATACTGGATGTCATGGAAAAACATGGAAGGTCAGACTCAGTGACCAGTAGAGACAGGATGCCATGGAAAAAACATGGAAGGTCAGACTCAGTGACCATAGCCTGGCAATAGAGACAGGATGCCATGGAAAAACATGGATCAGACTCAGTACCACAGTAGAGACAGGATGCATGGACCATAGAGACAGGATGCCATGAAAACATGGAAGGTCAGACTCAGTGACAATAGCCTGGCAAGTAGAGACAGGATGCCATAGAAAAACATGGAAGGTCAGACTCAGTGACCATAGCCTGGCAATAGAGACAGGATGCCATGGAAAAACATGGAATGTCAGACTCAGTGACCATAGCCTGGCCATAGAGACAGGATGGCATAGAAAAACATGGAAGGTCATACTAAGTGACATCAGTAGAGACAGGATGCCATAGAAAAACATGGAAAGTCAGACTCAGTGACCAGTAGAGACAGGATGTCTTAGAAAAACATGGAAGGTCAGACTCAGTGACCAGTAGAGACATGATGTCGTAGAAAAACATGGAAGGTCAGACTCAGTGACCAGTAGAGACATGATGCCATGGAAAAACATGGAAGGTCAGACTCAGTGACCATAGCCTGGCAATAGAGACAGGATGTCATGGAAAAACATGGAAGGTGAGAAACAGTGACTATAGCCTGGCAATAGAGACAGGATGTCATGGAAAAACATGGAAGGTCAGACTCAGTGACCATAGCTTGGCAATAGAGACAGGATGCCATAGAAAAACATGGAAAGGTCAGAATCAGTGACCATAGCCTGGCAATAGAGACAGGATGACATGGAAAAACATGGAAGGTCAGACTCAGTGACCATAGCCTGGCAATATAGACAGGATGTCATGGAAAAACATGGAAGGTCAGAGTCAGTGACCATAGCCTGGCAATAGAGACTGGATGTCATGGAAAAAATGGAAGGTCAGACTCAGTGACCAGTAGGAGACAGGATGCCATGGAAAAAACATGGAAGGTCAGACTCAGTGACCATAGCCTGGCAATAGAGACAGGATGCCATGGAAAAACATGGAACATCAGACACAGTGACCATGTTCTGGCCATAGAGACAGGATGTCATGGAAAAACATGGAAGGTCAGACTGAGTGACCAGTAGAGACATGATGCCATGGAAAAACATGGAAGGTCAGACTCAGTGACCATAGCCTGGCCATAGAGACAGGATGCCATAGAAAAACATGGAAGGTCATACTAAGTGATCAGTAGAGACAGGATGCCATAGAAAAACATGGAAAGTCAGACTCAGTGACCAGTAGAGACATGATGTCTTAGAAAAACATGGAAGGTCAGACTCAGTGACCAGTAGAGACAGGATGTCGTAGAAAAACATGGAAGGTCAGACTCAGTGACCAGTAGAGACATGATGCCATGGAAAAACATGGAAGGTCAGACTCAGTGACCATAGCCTGGCAATAGATACTGGATGTCATGGAAAAACATGGAAGGTGAGAAACAGTGACTATAGCCTGGCAATATATACTGGATGTCATGGAAAAAACATGGAAGGTCAGACTCAGTGACCATAGCTTGGCAATAGAGACAGGATGCCATAGAAAAACATGGAAAGGTCAGAATCAGTGACAATAGCCTGGCAATAGAGACAGGATGACATGGAAAAACATGGAAGGTCAGACTCAGTGACCATAGCCTGGCAATATATACTGGATGTCATGGAAAAACATGGAAGGTCAGACTCAGTGACCATAGCCTGGCAATAGATACTGGATGTCATGGAAAAAAATGGAAGGTCAGACTCAGTGACCAGTAGAGACAGGATGCCATGGAAAAAACATGGAAGGTCAGACTCAGTGACCATAGCCTGGCAATAGAGACAGGATGGCATGGAAAAACATGGAAGGTCAGACACAGTGACCATGTTCTGGCATAGAGACAGGATGTCATGGAAAAACATGGAAGGTCAGACTCAGTGACCAGGGAATAGAGACAGGATGCCATGGAAAAACATGGAAGGTCAGACTCAGTGACCATAGCCTGGCCATAGAGACAGGATGTCATAGTAAAACATGGAAGGTCAGACTAAGTGACCTAGCGTAGAGACAGGATGCCATGGAAAAACATGGAAGGTCAGACTCTGTGTCCATAGCCTGGCAATAGAGACAGGATGCCATATAAAAACATGGAAAGTCAGACTCAGTGACCATAGCCTGCCCATATAGACAGGATGCCATAGTAAATAATGTAAGGTCAGACTCAGTTACCAGTAGAGACAGGATGCCATGGAAAAACATGGAAGGTCAGACTCAGTGACCATAGCCTGGCCATAGAGACAGGATGTCATAGTAAAACATGGAAGGTCAGACACAGTGACCATAGCCTGGCAATAGAGACAGGATGTCATGGAAAAACATGGAATGTCAGACTCAGTGACCATAGCCTGGCCATAGAGACAGGATGCCATAGAAAAACATGGAAGGTCATACTAAGTGATCAGTAGAGACAGGATGCCATAGAAAAACATGGAAAGTCAGACTCAGTGACCAGTAGAGACATGATGTCTTAGAAAAACATGGAAGGTCAGACTCAGTGACCAGTAGAGACATGATGTCGTAGAATAACATGGAAGGTCAGACTCAGTGACCAGTAGAGACATGATGCCATGGAAAAACATGGAAGGTCAGACTCAGTGACCATAGCCTGGCAATAGATACTGGATGTCATGGAAAAACATGGAAGGTGAGAAACAGTGACTATAGCCTGGCAATATATACTGGATGCCATGGAAAAAACATGGAAGGTCAGACTCAGTGACCATAGCCTGGCAATAGAGACAGGATGCCATGGAAAAACATGGAAAGGTCAGAATCAGTGACAATAGCCTGGCAATAGAGACAGGATGTCATGGAAAAACATGGAAGGTCAGACTCAGTGACCATAGCCTGGCAATATATACTGGATGTCATGGAAAAACATGGAAGGTCAGACTCAGTGACCATAGCCTGGCAATAGATACTGGATGTCATGGAAAAAATGGAAGGTCAGACTCAGTGACCAGTAGAGACAGGATGCCATGGAAAAAACATGGAAGGTCAGACTCAGTGACCATAGCCTGGCAATAGAGACAGGATGCCATGGAAAAACATGGAAGGTCAGACTCAGTGACCATGTTCTGGCCATAGAGACAGGATGTCATGGAAAAACATGGAAGGTCAGACTGAGTGACCAGTAGAGACATGATGCCATGGAAAAACATGGAAGGTCAGACTCAGTGACCATAGCCTGGCCATAGAGACAGGATGTCATAGTAAAACATGGAAGGTCAGACTAAGTGACCAGTAGAGACAGGATGCCATGGAAAAACATGGAAGGTCAGACTCAGTGACCATAGCCTGGCAATAGAGACAGGATGCCATATAAAAACATGGAAAGTCAGACTCAGTGACCATAGCCTGCCCATATAGACAGGATGCCATAGTAAATAATGTAAGGTCAGACTCAGTTACCAGTAGAGACAGGATGCCATGGAAAACCATGGACGGTCAAACTCAGTGACAACAGCCTGGCAATAGAGACAGGAAGCCATAGAAAAACATGGAAGGTCAAACTCAGTGACCATAGCCTGGCCATAGAGGTGGTCACTGGGGCGGCAGGTAGCTTAGTGGGTAAGAGCGTTGTGCCAGTAACCGAAAGGTCGCTGGTTCTAATCCCCGAGCCGACTAGGTGAAAAATCTGTCGATGTGCCCTTAAGCAAGGCACTTAACCCTAATTGCTCCTGTAAGTCGCTCTGGATAAGAGCGTCTGCTAAATGACGTAAATGTAAATGTAATAGAGACAGGATGGCATAGTAAAACATGGAAGGTCAGACTCAGTGACCAGTAGAGACAGGATGCCATGGAAAAACATGGAAGGTCAGACTCAGTGACCATAGCTTGGCAATAGAGACAGGATGCCATGGAAAAACATGGAAGGTCAGACTCAGTGACCATAGCCTGCCCATAGAGACATTATGCCATGGAACAACATGGAAGGTCAGACTCAGTGACCATAGCCTGGCAATAGAGACAGGATGGCATAGAAAAACATGGAAGGTCAGACTCAGTGACCATAGCCTGCCCATAGAGACATGATGCCATGGAAAAACATGGAAGGTCAGACTCAGTGCACATAGGCTGGCAATAGAGACAGGATGCCATAGTAAAACATGGAAGGTCAGACTTAGTGAGCAGTAGAGACATAAAGCCATGGAAAAACATGGAAGGTCAGACTCAGTGCACATAGGCTGGCAATAGAGACAGGATGCCATAGAAAAACATGGAAGTTCAGACTCAGTGACCAGTAGAGACAGGATGACATAGAAAAACATGGAAGGTCAAACTCAGTGACCATAGCCTGACAATAGAGACAGGATGTCATGGAAAAACATGGAATGTCAGACTCAGTGACCATAGCCTGGCAATAGATGCTGGATGTCATGGAAAAACATGGAAGGTCAGACTCAGTGACCAGTAGAGACAGGATGCCATGGAAAAAACATGGAAGGTCAGACTCAGTGACCATAGCCTGGCAATAGAGACAGGATGTCATGGAAAAACATGGAAGGTCAGACTCAGTGACCATGTTCTGGCCATAGAGACAGGATGTCATGGAAAAACATGGAAGGTCAGACTGAATGACCAGTAGAGACATGATGCCATGGAAAAACATGGAAGGTCAGACTCAGTGACCATAGCCTGGCAATAGAGACAGGATGGCATAGAAAAACATGGAAAGGTCAGACTCAGTGACCATAGCCTGGCAAAAGAGACAGGATGGCATAGAAAAACATGGAAGGTCAGACTCAGTGACCATAGCCTGGCAATAGAGACAGGATGGCATAGAAAAACATGGAAGGTCAGACTGAGTGACCAGTAGAGACATGATGCCATGGAAAAACATGGAAGGTCAGACTCAGTGACCATAGCCTGGCCATAGAGACAGGATGTCATAGTAAAACATGGAAGGTCAGACTAAGTGACCAGTAGAGACAGGATGACATGGAAAAACATGTAAGGTCAGACTCTGTGTCCATAGCCTGGCAATAGAGACAGGATGCCATATAAAAACATGGAAAGTCAGACTCAGTGACCATAGCCTGCCCATATAGACAGGATGCCATAGTAAATAATGTAAGGTCAGACTCAGTTACCAGTAGAGACAGGATGCCATGGAAAACCATGGACGGTCAAACTCAGTGACAATAGCCTGGCAATAGAGACAGGAAGCCATAGAAAAACATGGAAGGTCAGACTCAGTGACCATAGCCTGGCAATAGAGACAGGATGCCATGGAAAAACATGGAATGTCAGACTCAGTGACCATAGCCTGGCCATAGAGACAGGATGCCATAGAAAAACATGGAAGGTCATACTAAGTGATCAGTAGAGACAGGATGCCATAGAAAAACATGGAAAGTCAGACTCAGTGACCAGTAGAGACATGATGTCTTAGAAAAACATGGAAGGTCAGACTCAGTGACCAGTAGAGACATGATGTCGTAGAAAAACATGGAAGGTCAGACTCAGTGACCAGTAGAGACATGATGCCATGGAAAAACATGGAAGGTCAGACTCAGTGACCATAGCCTGGCAATAGATACTGGATGTCATGGAAAAACATGGAAGGTGAGAAACAGTGACTATAGCCTGGCAATATATACTGGATGTCATGGAAAAACATGGAAGGTCAGACTCAGTGACCATAGCCTGGCAATAGAGACAGGATGCCATAGAAAAACATGGAAAGGTCAGAATCAGTGACAATAGCCTGGCAATAGAGACAGGATGACATGGAAAAACATGGAAGGTCAGACTCAGTGACCATAGCCTGGCAATATATACTGGATGTCATGGAAAAACATGGAAGGTCAGACTCAGTGACCATAGCCTGGCAATAGATACTGGATGTCATGGAAAAAATGGAAGGTCAGACTCAGTGACCAGTAGAGACAGGATGCCATGGAAAAAACATGGAAGGTCAGACTCAGTGACCATAGCCTGGCAATAGAGACAGGATGCCATGGAAAAACATGGAACATCAGACACAGTGACCATGTTCTGGCCATAGAGACAGGATGTCATGGAAAAACATGGAAGGTCAGACTGAGTGACCAGTAGAGACATGATGCCATGGAAAAACATGGAAGGTCAGACTCAGTGACCATAGCCTGGCCATAGAGACAGGATGTCATAGTAAAACATGGAAGGTCAGACTAAGTGACCAGTAGAGACAGGATGCCATGGAAAAACATGGAAGGTCAGACTCTGTGTCCATAGCCTGGCAATAGAGACAGGATGCCATATAAAAACATGGAAAGTCAGACTCAGTGACCATAGCCTGCCCATATAGACAGGATGCCATAGTAAATAATGTAAGGTCAGACTCAGTTACCAGTAGAGACAGGATGCCATGGAAAACCATGGACGGTCAAACTCAGTGACAATAGCCTGGCAATAGAGACAGGAAGCCATAGAAAAACATGGAAGGTCAAACTCAGTGACCATAGCCTGGCCATAGAGGTGGTCACTGGGGCGGCAGGTAGCTTAGTGGGTAAGAGCGTTGTGCCAGTAACCGAAAGGTCGCTGGTTCTAATCCCCGAGCCGACTAGGTGAAAAATCTGTCGATGTGCCCTTAAGCAAGGCACTTAACCCTAATTGCTCCTGTAAGTCGCTCTGGATAAGAGCGTCTGCTAAATGACGTAAATGTAAATGTAATAGAGACAGGATGGCATAGTAAAACATGGAAGGTCAGACTCAGTGACCAGTAGAGACAGGATGCCATGGAAAAACATGGAAGGTCAGACTCAGTGACCATAGCTTGGCAATAGAGACAGGATGCCATGGAAAAACATGGAACGTCAAACTCAGTGACCATAGCCTGGCCATAGAGACAGGATGCCATGGAAAACATGGAAGGTCAGACTCAGTGACCATAGCCTGCCCATAGAGACATTATGCCATGGAACAACATGGAAGGTCAGACTCAGTGACCATAGCCTGGCAATAGAGACAGGATGGCATAGAAAAACATGGAAGGTCAGACTCAGTGACCATAGCCTGGCAATAGAGACAGGATGGCATAGAAAAACATGGAAAGTCGGACTCAGTGACCATGTTCTGGCCATAGAGACAGGATGCCATAGAAAACATGGAAGGTCAGACTCAGTGACCATAGACTGGCCATAGAGACAGGATGCCATAGAAAAACATGGAAGGTCAGACTCAGTGACCAATAGAGACAGGATGCCATGGAAAAACATGGAAGGTCAGACTCAGTGACCATAGCCTGGCAATAGAGACAGGATGCCGTAGAAAAACATGGAAGGTCAGACTCAGTGACTATTGCCTGGCAATAGAGACAGGATGCCGTAGAAAAACATGGAAGGTCAGACTCAGTGACCATAGCCTGGCAATAGAGACAGGATGCCGTAGAAAAACATGGAAGATCAGACTCAGTGACCATAGCCTGGCAATAGAGACAGGATGTCATGGAAACACATGGAAAGTCAGACTCAGTGACCATAGCCTGCCCATATAGACAGGATGCCATAGTAAAACATGGAAGGTCAGACTCAGTGACCAGTAGAGACAGGATGCCATGGAAAAACATGGAAGGTCAGACTCAGTGACCATAGCCTGGCAATAGAGACAGGATGGCATAGTAAAACATGGAAGGTCAGACTCAGTGACCAGTAGTAGACAGGATGCCATGGAAAAACATGGAAGGTCAGACTCAGTGACCATAGCTTGGCAATAGAGACAGGATGCCATGGAAAAACATGGAATGTCAAACTCAGTGACCATGTTCTGGCCATAGAGACAGGGTGCCATGGAAAACATGGAAGGTCAGACTCAGTGACCATAGCCTGCCCATAGAGACATTATGCCATGGAACAACATGGAAGGTCAGACTCAGTGCACATAGGCTGGCAATAGAGACAGGATGCCATAGTAAAACATGGAAGGTCAGACTTAGTGAGCAGTAGAGACATAAAGCCATGGAAAAACATGGAAGGTCAGACTCAGTGCACATAGGCTGGCAATAGAGACAGGATGCCATAGTAAAACATGGAAGTTCAGACTCAGTGACCAGTAGAGACAGGATGACATAGAAAAACATGGAAGGTCAAACTCAGTGACCATAGCCTGACAATAGAGACAGGATGTCATGGAAAAACATGGAATGTCAGACTCAGTGACCATAGCCTGGCAATAGATGCTGGATGTCATGGAAAAACATGGAAGGTCAGACTCAGTGACCAGTAGAGACAGGATGCCATGGAAAAAACATGGAAGGTCAGACTCAGTGACCATAGCCTGGCAATAGAGACAGGATGCCATGGAAAAACATGGAACATCAGACACAGTGACCATGTTCTGGCCATAGAGACAGGATGTCATGGAAAAACATGGAAGGTCAGACTGAATGACCAGTAGAGACATGATGCCATGGAAAAACATGGAAGGTCAGACTCAGTGACCATAGCCTGGCAATAGAGACAGGATGGCATAGAAAAACATGGAAGGTCAGACTCAGTGACCATAGCCTGGCAATAGAGACAGGATGGCATAGAAAAACATGGAAGGTCAGACTCAGTGACCATAGCCTGGCAATAGAGACAGGATGGCATAGAAAAACATGGAAAGTCGGACTCAGTGACCATAGCCTGGCAATAGAGACAGGATGCCATGGAAAAACATGGAACGTCAGACACAGTGACCATGTTCTGGCCATAGAGACAGGATGCCATAGAAAACATGGAAGGTCAGACTCAGTGACCATAGACTGGCCATAGAGACAGGATGCCATAGAAAAACATGGAAGGTCAGACTCAGTGACCAATAGAGACAGGATGCCATGGAAAAACATGGAAGGTCAGACTCAGTGACCATAGCCTGGCAATAGAGACAGGATGCCGTAGAAAAACATGGAAGATCAGACTCAGTGACCATAGCCTGGCAATAGAGACAGGATGTCATGGAAAAACATGGAAAGTCAGACTCAGTGACCATAGCCTGGCAATAGATGCTGGATGTCATGGAAAAACATGGAAGGTCAGACTCAGTGACCAGTAGAGACAGGATGCCATGGAAAAAACATGGAAGGTCAGACTCAGTGACCATAGCCTGGCAATAGAGACAGGATGCCATGGGAAAACATGGAAGATCAGACACAGTGACCATGTTCTGGCCATAGAGACAGGATGTCATGGAAAAACATGGAAGGTCAGACTGAATGACCAGTAGAGACATGATGCCATGGAAAAACATGGAAGGTCAGACTCAGTGACCATAGCCTGGCAATAGAGAAAGGATGGCATAGAAAAACATGGAAAGGTCAGACTCAGTGACCATAGCCTGGCAATAGAGACAGGATGGCATAGAAAAACATGGAAGGTCAGACTCAGTGACCATAGCCTGGCAATAGAGACAGGATGGCATAGAAAAACATGGAAAGTCGGACTCAGTGACCATAGCCTGGCAATAGAGACAGGATGCCATGGAAAAACATGGAACGTCAGACACAGTGACCATGTTCTGGCCATAGAGACAGGATGCCATAGAAAACATGGAAGGTCAGACTCAGTGACCATAGACTGGCCATAGAGACAGGAAGCCATAGAAAAACATGGAAGGTCAGACTCAGTGACCAATAGAGACAGGATGCCATGGAAAAACATGGAAGGTCAGACTCAGTGACCATAGCCTGGCAATAGAGACAGGATGCCGTAGAAAAACATGGAAAGTCAGACTCAGTGACCATAGCCTGGCAATAGATACTGGATGTCATGGAAAAACATGGAAGGTCAGACTCAGTGACCATAGCCTGGCAATAGAGACAGGATGCCATAGAAAACATGGAAGGTCAGACTCAGTACCATAGCCTGGCCATTGAGACAGGATGTCATGGAAAAACATGGAAGGTCAGACTCAGTGACCATAGCCTGGCAATAGATACTGGATGTCATGGAAAAACATGGAAAGTCAGACTCAGTGACCATAGCCGGGCAATAGATGCTGGATGTCATGGAAAAAATGGAAGGTCAGACTCAGTGACCAGTAGAGACAGGATGCCATGGAAAAAACATGGAAGGTCAGACTCAGTGACCATAGCCTGGCAATAGAGACAGGATGCCATGGAAAAACATGGAACATCAGACACAGTGACCATGTTCTGGCCATAGAGACAGGATGTCATGGAAAAACATGGAAGGTCAGACTCAGTGACCATAGCCTGGCCATAGAGACAGGATGTCATAGTAAAACATGGAAGGTCAGACTAAGTGACCAGTAGAGACAGGATGCCATGGAAAAACATGGAAGGTCAGACTCAGTGACCATAGCCTGGCCATAGAGACAGGATGTCATAGTAAAACATGGAAGGTCAGACTAAGTGACCAGTAGAGACAGGATGCCATGGAAAAACATGGAAGGTCAGACTCAGTGTCCATAGCCTGGCAATAGAGACAGGATGCCATAGAAAAACATGGAAGGTCAGACTCAGTGACCATAGCCTGCCCATATAGACAGGATGCCATAGTAAATCATGTACGGTCAGACTCAGTTACCAGTAGAGACAGGATGCCATGGAAAACCATGTTCGGTCAAACTCAGTGACAATAGCCTGGCAATAGAGACAGGAAGCCATAGAAAAACATGGAAGGTCAGACTCAGTGACCATAGCCTGCCCATAGAGACATGATGCCATGGAACAACATGGAAGGTCAGACTCAGTGCACATAGGCTGGCAATAGAGACAGGATGTGATAGTAATACATGGAAGGTCAGACTTAGTGACCAGTAGAGACATAAAGCCATGGAAAAACATGGAAGGTCAGACTCAGTGCACATAGGCTAGCAATAGAGACAGGATGCCATAGTAAAAAATGGAAGGTCAGACTTAGTGACCAGTAGAGACATAAAGCCATGGAAAAACATGGAAGGTCAGACTCAGTGCACATAGCCTGGCAATAGAGACAGGATGCCATAGAAAACTTGGAAGGTCAGACTTAGTGACCATAGCCTGCCCATACAGATAGGATGCCATAGAAAAAAACATGGAAGGTCGGACTTTGTGACCATAGCCTGGCAATAGAGACAGGATGGCATAGAAAAACATGGAAGGTCAGACTCAGTGACCAGTAGAGACAGGATGCCATAGAAAACATGGAAGGTCAGACTCAGTGACCATAGCCTGCCCAAATAGACAGGATGCCATAGTAAAACATGGAAGGTCAGACTCAGTGACCAATAGAGACAGGATGCCATGGAAAAACATGGAAGGTCAGACTCAGTGACCATAGCCTGGCAATAGAGACAGGATGGCATAGAAACACATGGAAAGGTAGACTCAGTGACCAGTAGAGACAGGATGCCATGGAAAACATGGAAGGTCAGACACAGTGACCATGTTCTGGCCATAGAGACAGGATGCCATAGAAAACATGGAAGGTCAGACTCAGTGACCATAGCCTGCCCATATAGACAGGATGCCATAGTGAAACATGGAAGGTCAGACTCAGTGACCAGTAGAGACAGGATGCCATGGAAAACATGGAAGGTCAGTCTCAGTGACCATATCATGGCAATAGATACTGGATGTCATGGAAAAACATGGAAGGTCAGACTCAGTGACCATAGCCTGGCAATAGAGACAGGATGGCATAGAAAAACATGGAAAGTCGGACTCAGTGACCATAGCCTGGCAATAGAGACAGGATGCCATAGAAAAACATGGAACGTCAGACACAGTGACCATGTTCTGAACATAGAGACAGGATGCCATAGAAAACATGGAAGGTCAGACTCAGTGACCATAGCCTGGCCATAGAGACAGGATGCCATAGAAAAACATGGAAGGTCAGACTCAGTGACCAATAGAGACAGGATGCCATGGAAAAACATGGAAGGTCAGACTCAGTGACCATAGCCTGGCAATAGAGACAGGATGCCGTAGAAAAACATGGAAGATCAGACTCAGTGACCATAGCCTGGCAATAGATACTGGATGTCATGGAAAAACATGGAAGGTCAGACTCAGTGACCATAGCCTGGCAATAGAGACAGGATGCCATAGAAAACATGGAAGGTCAGACTCAGTACCATAGCCTGGCCATAGAGACAGGATGTCATGGAAACACATGAAAAGTCAGACTCAGTGACCATAGCCTGCCCATATAGACAGGATGCCATAGTAAAACATGGAAGGTCAGACTCAGTGACCAGTAGAGACAGGATGCCATGGAAAAACATGGAAGGTCAGACTCAGTGACCATAGCCTGGCCATAGAGACAGGATGGCATAGAAAAACATGGAAGGTCAGACTCAGTGACCAGAAGAGACAGGATGCCATGGAAAAACATGGAAGGTCAGACTCAGTGACCATAGCTTGGCAATAGAGACAGGATGCCATGGAACAACATGGAAGGTCAGACTCAGTGCACATAGGCTGGCAATAGAGACAGGATGCCATAGTAAAACATGGAAGGTCAGACTTAGTGAGCAGTAGAGACATAAAGCCATGGAAAAACATGGAAGGTCAGACTCAGTGCACATAGGCTGGCAATAGAGACAGGATGCCATAGTAAAACATGGAAGTTCAGACTCAGTGACCAGTAGAGACAGGATGACATAGAAAAACATGGAAGATCAGACTCAGTGACCATAGCCTGACAATAGAGACAGGATGTCATGGAAAAACATGGAATGTCAGACTCAGTGACCATAGCCTGGCAATAGATGCTGGATGTCATGGAAAAACATGGAAGGTCAGACTCAGTGACCAGTAGAGACAGGATGCCATGGAAAAACATGGAAGGTCAGACTCAGTGACCATAGCCTGGCAATAGAGACAGGATGCCATGGAAAAACATGGAACATCAGACACAGTGACCGACAGGATGTCATGGAAAAACATGGAAGGTCAGACTGAATGACCAGTAGAGACATGATGCCATGGAAAAACATGGAAGGTCAGACTCAGTGACCATAGCCTGGCAATAGAGACAGGATGGCATAGAAAAACATGGAAAGGTCAGACTCAGTACCATAGCCTGGCCATAGAGACAGGATGTCATGGAAACACATGGAAAGTCAGACTCAGTGACCATAGCCTGCCCATATAGACAGGATGCCATAGTAAAACATGGAAGGTCAGACTCAGTGACCAGTAGAGACTGGATGCCATGGAAAAACATGGAAGGTCAGACTCAGTGACCATAGCCTGGCCATAGAGACAGGATGGCATAGTAAAACATGGAAGGTCAGACTCAGTGACCAGTAGAGACAGGATGCCATGGAAAAACATGGAAGGTCAGACTCAGTGACCATAGCTTGGCAATAGAGACAGGATGCCATGGAAAAACATGGAACGTCAAACTCAGTGACCATGTTCTGGCCATAGAGACAGGATGCCATGGAAAACATGGAAGGTCAGACTCAGTGACCATAGCCTGCCCATAGAGACATTATGCCATGGAACAACATGGAAGGTCAGACTCAGTGCACATAGGCTGGCAATAGAGACAGGATGCCATAGTAAAACATGGAAGGTCAGACTTAGTGAGCAGTAGAGACATAAAGCCATGGAAAAACATGGAAGGTCAGACTCAGTGCACATAGGCTGGCAATAGAGACAGGATGCCATAGTAAAACATGGAAGTTCAGACTCAGTGACCAGTAGAGACAGGATGACATAGAAAAACATGGAAGGTCAGACTCAGTGACCATAGCCTGGCAATAGAGACAGGATGCCGTAGAAAAACATGGAAGATCAGACTCAGTGACCATAGCCTGACAATAGAGACAGGATGTCATGGAAAAACATGGAATGTCAGACTCAGTGACCATAGCCTGGCAATAGATGCTGGATGTCATGGAAAAACATGGAAGGTCAGACTCAGTGACCAGTAGAGGCAGGATGCCATGGAAAAAACATGGAAGGTCAGACTCAGTGACCATAGCCTGGCAATAGAGACAGGATGCCATGGGAAAACATGGAACATCAGACACAGTGACCATGTTCTGGTCATAGAGTCAGGATGCCATAGTAAAACATGGAAGTTCAGACTCAGTCACCAGTAGAGACAGGATGACATAGAAAAACATGGAAGGTCAGACTCAGTGACCATAGCCTGGCAATAGAGACAGGATGCCGTAGAAAAACATGGAAGATCAGACTCAGTGACCATAGCCTGACAATAGAGACAGGATGTCATGGAAAAACATGGAATGTCAGACTCAGTGACCATAGCCTGGCAATAGATGCTGGATGTCATGGAAAAACATGGAAGGTCAGACTCAGTGACCAGTAGAGACAGGATGCCATGGAAAAAACATGGAAGGTCAGACTCAGTGACCATAGCCTGGCAATAGAGACAGGATGCCATGGGAAAAACATGGAACATCAGACACAGTGACCATGTTCTGGCCATAGAGACAGGATGTCATGGAAAAACATGGAAGGTCAGACTGAATGACCAGTAGAGACATGATGCCATGGAAAAACATGGAAGGTCAGACTCAGTGACCATAGCCTGGCAATAGAGACAGGATGGCATAGAAAAACATGGAAAGGTCAGACTCAGTGACCATAGCCTGGCAATAGAGACAGGATGGCATAGAAAAACATGGAAGGTCAGACTCAGTGACCATAGCCTGGCAATAGAGACAGGATGGCATAGAAAAACATGGAAAGTCGGACTCAGTGACCATAGCCTGGCAATAGAGACAGGATGCCATGGAAAAATATGGAACGTCAGACACAGTGACCATGTTCTGGCCATAGAGACAGGATGCCATAGAAAACATGGAAGGTCAGACTCAGTGACCATAGACTGGCCATAGAGACAGGATGCCATAGAAAAACATGGAAGGTCAGACTCAGTGACCAATAGAGACAGGATGCCATGGAAAACATGGAAGGTCAGACTCAGTGACCATAGCCTGGCAATAGAGACAGGATGCCATAGAAAACATGGAAGGTCAGACTCAGTACCATAGCCTGGCCATAGAGACAGGATGTCATGGAAACACATGGAAAGTCAGACTCAGTGACCATAGCCTGCCCATATAGACAGGATGCCATAGTAAAACATGGAAGGTCAGACTCAGTGACCAGTAGAGACAGGATGCCATGGAAAAACATGGAAGGTCAGACTCAGTGACCATAGCCTGGCCATAGAGACAGGATGGCATAGTAAAACATGGAAGGTCAGACTCAGTGACCAGTAGAGACAGGATGCCATGGAAAAACATGGAAGGTCAGACTCAGTGACCATAGCTTGGCAATAGAGACAGGATGCCATGGAAAAACATGGAAGGTCAGACTCAGTGACCATGTTCTGGCCATAGAGACAGGATGCCATGGAAAACATGGAAGGTCAGACTCAGTGACCATAGCCTGCCCATAGAGACATTATGCCATGGAACAACATGGAAGGTCAGACTCAGTGCACATAGGCTGGCAATAGAGACAGGATGCCATAGTAAAACATGGAAGGTCAGACTTAGTGAGCAGTAGAGACATAAAGCCATGGAAAAACATGGAAGGTCAGACTCAGTGCACATAGGCTGGCAATAGAGACAGGATGCCATAGTAAAACATGGAAGTTCAGACTCAGTGACCAGTAGAGACAGGATGACATAGAAAAACATGGAAGGTCAAACTCAGTGACCATAGCCTGACAATAGAGACAGGATGTCATGGAAAAACATGGAATGTCAGACTCAGTGACCAGTAGAGACAGGATGCCATGGAAAAAACATGGAAGGTAAGACTCAGTGACCAGTAGAGACAGGATGCCATGGAAAAAACATGGAAGGTAAGACTCAGTGACCATAGCCTGGCAATAGAGACAGGATGCCATGGAAAAACATGGAACATCAGACACAGTGACCATGTTCTGGCCATAGAGACAGGATGTCATGGAAAAACATGGAAGGTCAGACTGAATGACCAGTAGAGACATGATGCCATAGAAAAACATGGAAGGTCAGACTCAGTTTCCATAGCCTGGCAATAGAGACAGGATGGCATAGAAAAACATGGAAGGTCAGACTCAGTGACCATAGCCTGGCAATAGAGACAGGATGGCATAGAAAAACATGGAAGGTCGGACTCAGTGACCATAGCCTGGCAATAGAGACAGGATGCCATGGAAAAACATGGAACGTCAGACACAGTGACCATGTTCTGGCCATAGAGACAGGATGCCATAGAAAACATGGAAGGTCAGACTCAGTGACCATAGACTGGCCATAGAGACAGGATGCCATAGAAAAACATGGAAGGTCAGACTCAGTGACCAATAGAGACAGGATGCCATGGAAAAACATGGAAGGTCAGACTCAGTGACCATAGCCTGGCAATAGAGACAGGATGCCGTAGAAAAACATGGAAGATCAGACTCAGTGACCATAGCCTGACAATAGAGACAGGATGTCATGGAAAAACATGGAATGTCAGACTCAGTGACCATAGCCTGGCAATAGATGCTGGATGTCATGGAAAAACATGGAAGGTCAGACTCAGTGACCAGTAGAGACAGGATGCCATGGAAAAAACATGGAAGGTCAGACTCAGTGACCATAGCCTGGCAATAGAGACAGGATGCCATGGGAAAACATGGAACGTCAGACACAGTGACCATGTTCTGGCCATAGAGACAGGATGTCATGGAAAAACATGGAAGGTCAGACTGAATGACCAGTAGAGACATGATGCCATGGAAAAACATGGAAGGTCAGACTCAGTGACCATAGCCTGGCAATAGAGACAGGATGGCATAGAAAAACATGGAAAGGTCAGACTCAGTGACCATAGCATGGCAATAGAGACAGGATGGCATAGAAAAACATGGAAGGTCAGACTCAGTGACCATAGCCTGGCAATAGAGACAGGATGGCATAGAAAAACATGGAAAGTCGGACTCAGTGACCATAGCCTGGCAATAGAGACAGGATGCCATGGAAAAACATGGAAGGTCAGACTCAGTGACCATAGCCTGGCAATAGAGACAGGATGCCGTAGAAAAACATGGAAGGTCAGACTCAGTGACCAATAGAGACAGGATGCCATGGAAAAACATGGAAGGTCAGACTCAGTGACCAATAGAGACAGGATGCCATGGAAAAACATGGAAGGTCAGACTCAGTGACCATAGCCTGGCAATAGAGACAGGATGCCGTAGAAAAACATGGAAGATCAGACTCAGTGACCATAGCCTGGCAATAGATACTGGATGTCATGGAAAAACATGGAAGGTCAGACTCAGTGACCATAGCCTGGCAATAGAGACAGGATGCCATAGAAAACATGGAAGGTCAGACTCAGTGACCATAGCCTGGCCATAGAGACAGGATGACATGGAAACACATGGAAGGTCAGACTCAGTGACCATAGCCTGGCAATAGATACTGGATGTCATGGAAAAACATGGAAAGTCAGACTCAGTGACCATAGCCGGGCAATAGATGCTGGATGTCATGGAAAAAAATGGAAGGTCAGACTCAGTGACCAGTAGAGACAGGATGCCATGGAAAAAACATGGAAGGTCAGACTCAGTGACCATAGCCTGGCAATAGAGACAGGATGCCATGGAAAAACATGAACATCAGACACAGTGACCATGTTCTGGCCATAGAGACAGGATGCCATGGAAAAACATGGAAGGTCAGACTCAGTGACCATAGCCTGGCCATAGAGACAGGATGTCATAGTAAAACATGGAAGGTCAGACTAAGTGACCAGTAGAGACAGGATGCCATGGAAAATCATGGAAGGTCAGACTCAGTGACCATAGCCTGGCCATAGAGACAGGATGTCATAGTAAAACATGGAAAGGTCAGACTCAGTGACCATAGCATGGCAATAGAGACAGGATGGCATAGAAAAACATGGAAGGTCAGACTCAGTGACCATAGCCTGGCAATAGAGACAGGATGGCATAGAAAAACATGGAAAGTCGGACTCAGTGACCATAGCCTGGCAATAGAGACAGGATGCCATGGAAAAACATGGAACGTCAGACACAGTGACCATGTTCTGGCCATAGAGACAGGATGCCATAGAAAACATGGAAGGTCAGACTCAGTGACCATAGACTGGCCATAGAAACAGGAAGCCATAGAAAAACATGGAAGGTCAGACTCAGTGACCAGTAGAGACAGGATGCCATGGAAAAACATGGAAGGTCAGACTCAGTGACCATAGCCTGGCAATAGAGACAGGATGCCGTAGAAAAACATGGAAAATCAGACTCAGTGACCATAGCCTGGCAATAGATACTGGATGTCATGGAAAAACATGGAAGGTCAGACTCAGTGACCATAGCCTGGCAATAGAGACAGGATGCCATAGAAAACATGGAAGGTCAGACTCAGTACCATAGCCTGGCCATAGAGACAGGATGACATGGAAACACATGGAAGGTCAGACTCAGTGACCATAGCCTGGCAATAGATACTGGATGTCATGGAAAAACATGGAAAGTCAGACTCAGTGACCATAGCCGGGCAATAGATGCTGGATGTCATGAAAAAATGGAAGGTCAGACTCAGTGACCAGTAGAGACAGGATGCCATGGAAAAAACATGGAAGGTCAGACTCAGTGACCATAGCCTGGCAATAGAGACAGGATGTCATAGAAAAACATGGAAAGTCAGACACAGTGACCATAGCCTGGCCATAGAGACAGGATGCCATGGAAAAACATGGAACGTCAGACACAGTGACCATAGCCTGGCCATAGAGACAGGATGCCATAGAAAACATGGAAGGTCAGACTTAGTGACCATAGCCTGCCAACAGATAGGATGCCATAGAAAAACATGGAAGGTCGGACTTAGTGACCATAGCCTGGCAATAGAGACAGGATGCCATAGAAAAACATGGAAGGTCAGACTCAGTGACCAGTAGAGACAGGATGCCATGGAAAACATGGAAGGTCAGACTCAGTGACCATAGCCTGCCCATATAGACAGGATGCCATAGTAAAACATGGAAGGTCAGACTCAGTGACCAGTAGAGACTGGATGCCATGGAAAAACATGGAAGGTCAGACTCAGTGACCATAGCCTGGCCATAGAGACAGGATGGCATAGTAAAACATGGAAGGTCAGACTCAGTGACCAGTAGAGACAGGATGCCATGGAAAAACATGGAAGGTCAGACTCAGTGACCATAGCTTGGCAATAGAGACAGGATGCCATGGAAAAACATGGAACGTCAAACTCAGTGACCATGTTCTGGCCATAGAGACAGGATGCCATGGAAAACATGGAAGGTCAGACTCAGTGCACATAGGCTGGCAATAGAGACAGGATGCCATAGTAAAACATGGAAGTTCAGACTCAGTGACCAGTAGAGACAGGATGACATAGAAAAACATGGAAGGTCAGACTCAGTGACCATAGCCTGGCAATAGAGACAGGATGCCGTAGAAAAACATGGAAGATCAGACTCAGTGACCATAGCCTGACAATAGAGACAGGATGTCATGGAAAAACATGGAATGTCAGACTCAGTGACCATAGCCTGGCAATAGATGCTGGATGTCATGGAAAAACATGGAAGGTCAGACTCAGTGACCAGTAGAGGCAGGATGCCATGGAAAAAACATGGAAGGTCAGACTCAGTGACCATAGCCTGGCAATAGAGACAGGATGCCATGGGAAAACATGGAACATCAGACACAGTGACCATGTTCTGGTCATAGAGACAGGATGCCATAGTAAAACATGGAAGGTCAGACTCAGTGACCAGATAGAGACAGGATGACATAGAAAAACATGGAAGGTCAGACTCAGTGACCATAGCCTGGCAATAGAGACAGGATGCCGTAGAAAAACATGGAAGATCAGACTCAGTGACCATAGCCTGACAATAGAGACAGGATGTCATGGAAAAACATGGAATGTCAGACTCAGTGACCATAGCCTGGCAATAGATGCTGGATGTCATGGAAAAACATGGAAGGTCAGACTCAGTGACCAGTAGAGACAGGATGCCATGGAAAAAACATGGAAGGTCAGACTCAGTGACCATAGCCTGGCAATAGAGACAGGATGCCATGGGAAAACATGGAACATCAGACACAGTGACCATGTTCTGGCCATAGAGACAGGATGTCATGGAAAAACATGGAAGGTCAGACTGAGTGACCAGTAGAGACATGATGCCATGGAAAAACATGGAAGGTCAGACTCAGTGACCATAGCCTGGCAATAGAGACAGGATGGCATAGAAAAACATGGAAAGGTCAGACTCAGTGACCATAGCCTGGCAATAGAGACAGGATGGCATAGAAAAACATGGAAGGTCAGACTCAGTGACCATAGCCTGGCAATAGAGACAGGATGGCATAGAAAAACATGGAAAGTCGGACTCAGTGACCATAGCCTGGCAATAGAGACAGGATGCCATGGAAAAACATGGAACGTCAGACACAGTGACCATGTTCTGGCCATAGAGACAGGATGCCATAGAAAACATGGAAGGTCAGACTCAGTGACCATAGACTGGCCATAGAGACAGGAAGCCATAGAAAAACATGGAAGGTCAGACTCAGTGACCAATAGAGACAGGATGCCATGGAAAAACATGGAAGGTCAGACTCAGTGACCATAGCCTGGCAATAGAGACAGGATGCCATAGAAAACCTGGAAGGTCAGACTCAGTACCATAGCCTGGCCATAGAGACAGGATGTCATGGAAACACATGGAAAGTCAGACTCAGTGACCATAGCCTGCCCATATAGACAGGATGCCATAGTAAAACATGGAAGGTCAGACTCAGTGACCAGTAGAGACAGGATGCCATGGAAAAACATGGAAGGTCAGACTCAGTGACCATAGCCTGGCCATAGAGACAGGATGGCATAGTAAAACATGTAAGGTCAGACTCAGTGACCAGTAGAGACAGGATGCCATGGAAAAACATGGAAGGTCAGACTCAGTGACCATAGCTTGGCAATAGAGACAGGATGCCATGGAAAAACATGGAATGTCAAACTCAGTGACCATGTTCTGGCCATAGAGACAGGATGCCATGGAAAACATGGAAGGTCAGACTCAGTGACCATAGCCTGCCCATAGAGACATTATGCCATGGAACAACATGGAAGGTCAGACTCAGTGCACATAGGCTGGCAATAGAGACAGGATGCCATAGTAAAATATGGAAGGTCAGACTTAGTGAGCAGTAGAGACATAAAGCCATGGAAAAACATGGAAGGTCAGACTCAGTGCACATAGGCTGGCAATAGAGACAGGATGCCATAGTAAAACATGGAAGTTCAGACTCAGTGACCAGTAGAGACAGGATGACATAGAAAAACATGGAAGGTCAAACTCAGTGACCATAGCCTGACAATAGAGACAGGATGTCATGGAAAAACATGGAATGTCAGACTCAGTGACCATAGCCTGGCAATAGATGCTGGATGTCATGGAAAAACATGGAAGGTCAGACTCAGTGACCAGTAGAGACAGGATGCCATGGAAAAAACATGGAAGGTAAGACTCAGTGACCATAGCCTGGCAATAGAGACAGGATGCCATGGAAAAACATGGAACATCAGACACAGTGACCATGTTCTGGCCATAGAGACAGGATGTCATGGAAAAACATGGAAGGTCAGACTGAATGACCAGTAGAGACATGATGCCATAGAAAAACATGGAAGGTCAGACTCAGTTTCCATAGCCTGGCAATAGAGACAGGATGGCATAGAAAAACATGGAAGGTCAGACTCAGTGACCATAGCCTGGCAATAGAGACAGGATGGCATAGAAAAACATGGAAAGTCGGACTCAGTGACCATAGCCTGGCAATAGAGACAGGATGCCATGGAAAAACATGGAAGGTCAGACTCAGTGACCAATAGAGACAGGATGCCATGGAAAAACATGGAAGGTCAGACTCAGTGACCATAGCCTGGCAATAGAGACAGGATGCCGTAGAAAAACATGGAAGATCAGACTCAGTGACCATAGCCTGACAATAGAGACAGGATGTCATGGAAAAACATGGAATGTCAGACTCAGTGACCATAGCCTGGCAATAGATGCTGGATGTCATGGAAAAACATGGAAGGTCAGACTCAGTGACCAGTAGAGACAGGATGCCATGGAAAAAACATGGAAGGTCAGACTCAGTGACCATAGCCTGGCAATAGAGACAGGATGCCATGGGAAAACATGGAACATCAGACACAGTGACCATGTTCTGGCCATAGAGACAGGATGTCATGGAAAAACATGGAAGGTCAGACTGAGTGACCAGTAGAGACATGATGCCATGGAAAAACATGGAAGGTCAGACTCAGTGACCATAGCCTGGCAATAGAGACAGGATGGCATAGAAAAACATGGAAAGGTCAGACTCAGTGACCATAGCATGGCAATAGAGACAGGATGGCATAGAAAAACATGGAAGGTCAGACTCAGTGACCATAGCCTGGCAATAGAGACAGGATGGCATAGAAAAACATGGAAAGTCGGACTCAGTGACCATAGCCTGGCAATAGAGACAGGATGCCATGGAAAAACATGGAACGTCAGACACAGTGACCATGTTCTGGCCATAGAGACAGGATGCCATAGAAAACATGGAAGGTCAGACTCAGTGACCATAGACTGGCCATAGAAACAGGAAGCCATATAAAAACATGGAAGGTCAGACTCAGTGACCAATAGAGACAGGATGCCATGGAAAAACATGGAAGGTCAGACTCAGTGACCATAGCCTAGCAATAGAGACAGGATGCCGTAGAAAAACATGGAAAATCAGACTCAGTGACCATAGCCTGGCAATAGATACTGGATGTCATGGAAAAACATGGAAGGTCAGACTCAGTGACCATAGCCTGGCAATAGAGACAGGATGCCATAGAAAACATGGAAGGTCAGACTCAGTACCATAGCCTGGCCATAGAGACAGGATGACATGGAAACACATGGAAGGTCAGACTCAGTGACCATAGCCTGGCAATAGATACTGGATGTCATGGAAAAACATGGAAAGTCAGACTCAGTGACCATAGCCGGGCAATAGATGCTGGATGTCATGGAAAAAAATGGAAGGTCAGACTCAGTGACCAGTAGAGACAGGATGCCATGGAAAAAACATGGAAGGTCAGACTCAGTGACCATAGCCTGGCAATAGAGACAGGATGCCATGGAAAAACATGGAACATCAGACACAGTGACCATGTTCTGGCCATAGAGACAGGATGCCATGGAAAAACATGGAAGGTCAGACTCAGTGACCAAGGGCCATAGAGACAGGATGTCATAGTAAAACATGGAAGGTCAGACTAAGTGACCAGTAGAGACAGGATGCCATGGAAAATCATGGAAGGTCAGACTCAGTGACCATAGCCTGGCCATAGAGACAGGATGTCATAGTAAAACATGGAAGGTCAGACTAAGTGACCAGTAGAGACAGGATGCCATGGAAAAACATGGAAGGTCAGACTCAGTGTCCATAGCCTGGCAATAGAGACAGGATGCCATAGAAAAACATGGAAGGTCAGACTCAGTGACCATAGCCTGCCCATATAGACAGGATGCCATAGTAAATCATGTACGGTCAGACTCAGTTACCAGTAGAGACAGGATGCCATGGAAAACCATGGACGGTCAAACTCAGTGACAATAGCCTGGCAATAGAGACAGGAAGCCATAGAAAAACATGGAAGGTCAGACTCAGTGACCATAGCCTGCCCATAGAGACATGATGCCATGGAACAACATGGAAGGTCAGACTCAGTGCACATAGGCTGGCAATAGAGACAGGATGTGATAGTAATACATGGAAGGTCAGACTTAGTGACCAGTAGAGACATAAAGCCATGGAAAAACATGGAAGGTCAGACTCAGTGCACATAGGCTAGCAATAGAGACAGGATGCCATAGTAAAAAATGGAAGGTCAGACTTAGTGACCAGTAGAGACATAAAGCCATGGAAAAACATGGAAGGTCAGACTCAGTGCACATAGCCTGGCAATAGAGACAGGATGCCATAGAAAACATGGAAGGTCAGACTTAGTGACCATAGCCTGCCCATACAGATAGGATGCCATAGAAAAAAACATGGAAGGTCGGACTTTGTGACCATAGCCTGGCAATAGAGACAGGATGCCATAGAAAAACATGGAAGGTCAGACTCAGTGACCAGTAGAGACAGGATGCCATGGAAAACATGGAAGGTCAGACTCAGTGACCATAGCCTGGCAATAGAGACAGGATGGCATAGAAAAACATGGAAAGTCGGACTCAGTGACCATAGCCTGGCAATAGAGACAGGATGCCATGGAAAAACATGGAACGTCAGACACAGTGACCATGTTCTGGCCATAGAGACAGGATGCCATAGAAAACATGGAAGGTCAGACTCAGTGACCATAGACTGGCCATAGAGACAGGATGCCATAGAAAAACATGGAAGGTCAGACTCAGTGACCAATAGAGACAGGATGCCATGGAAAAACATGGAAGGTCAGACTCAGTGACCATAGCCTGGCAATAGAGACAGGATGCCGTAGAAAAACATGGAAGATCAGACTCAGTGACCATAGCCTGGCAATAGATACTGGATGTCATGGAAAAACATGGAAGGTCAGACTCAGTGACCATAGCCTGGCAATAGAGACAGGATGCCATAGAAAACCTGTAAGGTCAGACTCAGTACCATAGCCTGGCCATAGAGACAGGATGTCATGGAAACACATGAAAAGTCAGACTCAGTGACCATAGCCTGCCCATATAGACAGGATGCCATAGTAAAACATGGAAGGTCAGACTCAGTGACCAGTAGAGACAGGATGCCATGGAAAAACATGGAAGGTCAGACTCAGTGACCATAGCCTGGCCATAGAGACAGGATGGCATAGTAAAACATGGAAGGTCAGACTCAGTGACCAGAAGAGACAGGATGCCATGGAAAAACATGGAAGGTCAGACTCAGTGACCATAGCTTGGCAATAGAGACAGGATGCCATGGAACAACATGGAAGGTCAGACTCAGTGCACATAGGCTGGCAATAGAGAAAGGATGCCATAGTAAAACATGGAAGGTCAGACTTAGTGAGCAGTAGAGACATAAAGCCATGGAAAAACATGGAAGGTCAGACTCAGTGCACATAGGCTGGCAATAGAGACAGGATGCCATAGTAAAACATGGAAGTTCAGACTCAGTGACCAGTAGAGACAGGATGACATAGAAAAACATGGAAGGTCAAACTCAGTGACCATAGCCTGACAATAGAGACAGGATGTCATGGAAAAACATGGAATGTCAGACTCAGTGACCATAGCCTGGCAATAGATGCTGGATGCCATGGAAAAACATGGAAGGTCAGACTCAGTGACCAGTAGAGACAGGATGCCATGGAAAAACATGGAAGGTCAGACTCAGTGACCATAGCCTGGCAATAGAGACAGGATGCCATGGAAAAACATGGAACATCAGACACAGTGACCGACAGGATGTCATGGAAAAACATGGAAGGTCAGACTGAATGACCAGTAGAGACATGATGCCATGGAACAACATGGAAGGTCAGACTCAGTGCACATGTTCTGGCCATAGAGACAGGATGCCATAGAAAACATGGAAGGTCAGACTCAGTGACCATAGACTGGCCATAGAGACAGGATGCCATAGAAAAACATGGAAGGTCAGACTCAGTGACCAATAGAGACAGGATGCCATGGAAAAACATGGAAGGTCAGACTCAGTGACCATAGCCTGGCAATAGAGACAGGATGCCGTAGAAAAACATGGAAGATCAGACTCAGTGACCATAGCCTGGCAATAGATACTGGATGTCATGGAAAAACATGGAAGGTCAGACTCAGTGACCATAGCCTGGCAATAGAGACAGGATGCCATAGAAAACCTGTAAGGTCAGACTCAGTACCATAGCCTGGCCATAGAGACAGGATGTCATGGAAACACATGAAAAGTCAGACTCAGTGACCATAGCCTGCCCATATAGACAGGATGCCATAGTAAAACATGGAAGGTCAGACTCAGTGACCAGTAGAGACAGGATGCCATGGAAAAACATGGAAGGTCAGACTCAGTGACCATAGCCTGGCCATAGAGACAGGATGGCATAGTAAAACATGGAAGGTCAGACTCAGTGACCAGAAGAGACAGGATGCCTTGGAAAAACATGGAAGGTCAGACTCAGTGACCATAGCTTGGCAATAGAGACAGGATGCCATGGAACAACATGGAAGGTCAGACTCAGTGCACATAGGCTGGCAATAGAGACAGGATGCCATAGTAAAACATGGAAGGTCAGACTTAGTGAGCAGTAGAGACATAAAGCCATGGAAAAACATGGAAGGTCAGACTCAGTGCACATAGGCTGGCAATAGAGACAGGATGCCATAGTAAAACATGGAAGTTCAGACTCAGTGACCAGTAGAGACAGGATGACATAGAAAAACATGGAAGGTCAAACTCAGTGACCATAGCCTGACAATAGAGACAGGATGTCATGGAAAAACATGGAATGTCAGACTCAGTGACCATAGCCTGGCAATAGATGCTGGATGTCATGGAAAAACATGGAAGGTCAGACTCAGTGACCAGTAGAGACAGGATGCCATGGAAAAACATGGAAGGTCAGACTCAGTGACCATAGCCTGGCAATAGAGACAGTATGCCATGGAAAAACATGGAAAGGTCAGACTCAGTACCATAGCCTGGCCATAGAGACAGGATGTCAAGGAAACACATGGAAAGTCAGACTCAGTGACCATAGCCTGCCCATATAGACAGGATGCCATAGTAAAACATGGAAGGTCAGACTCAGTGACCAGTAGAGACAGGATGCCATGGAAAAACATGGAAGGTCAGACTCAGTGACCATAGCCTGGCCATAGAGACAGGATGGCATAGTAAAACATGGAAGGTCAGACTCAGTGACCAGTAGAGACAGGATGCCATGGAAAAACATGGAAGGTCAGACTCAGTGACCATAGCTTGGCAATAGAGACAGGATGCCATGGAAAAACATGGAACGTCAAACTCAGTGACCATGTTCTGGCCATAGAGACAGGATGCCATGGAAAACATGGAAGGTCAGACTCAGTGACCATAGCCTGCCCATAGAGACATTATGCCATGGAACAACATGGAAGGTCAGACTCAGTGCACATAGGCTGGCAATAGAGACAGGATGCCATAGTAAAACATGGAAGGTCAGACTTAGTGAGCAGTAGAGACATAAAGCCATGGAAAAACATGGAAGGTCAGACTCAGTGCACATAGGCTGGCAATAGAGACAGGATGCCATAGTAAAACATGGAAGTTCAGACTCAGTGACCAGTAGAGACAGGATGACATAGAAAAACATGGAAGGTCAGACTCAGTGACCATAGCCTGGCAATAGAGACAGGATGCCGTAGAAAAACATGGAAGATCAGACTCAGTGACCATAGCCTGACAATAGAGACAGGATGTCATGGAAAAACATGGAAGATCAGACTCAGTGACCATAGCCTGGCAATAGATGCTGGATGTCATGGAAAAACATGGAAGGTCAGACTCAGTGACCAGTAGAGACAGGATGCCATGGAAAAAACATGGAAGGTCAGACTCAGTGACCATAGCCTGGCAATAGAGACAGGATGCCATGGGAAAACATGGAACATCAGACACAGTGACCATGTTCTGGCCATAGAGACAGGATGCCATAGTAAAACATGGAAGTTCAGACTCAGTGACCAGTAGAGACAGGATGACATAGAAAAACATGGAAGGTCAGACTCAGTGACCATAGCCTGGCAATAGAGACAGGATGCCGTAGAAAAACATGGAAGATCAGACTCAGTGACCATAGCCTGACAATAGAGACAGGATGTCATGGAAAAACATGGAATGTCAGACTCAGTGACCATAGCCTGGCAATAGATGCTGGATGTCATGGAAAAACATGGAAGGTCAGACTCAGTGACCAGTAGAGACAGGATGCCATGGAAAAAACATGGAAGGTCAGACTCAGTGACCATAGCCTGGCAATAGAGACAGGATGCCATGGGAAAACATGGAACATCAGACACAGTGACCATGTTCTGGCCATAGAGACAGGATGTCATGGAAAAACATGGAAGGTCAGACTGAATGACCAGTAGAGACATGATGCCATGGAAAAACATGGAAGGTCAGACTCAGTGACCATAGCCTGGCAATAGAGACAGGATGGCATAGAAAAACATGGAAAGGTCAGACTCAGTGACCATAGCCTGGCAATAGAGACAGGATGGCATAGAAAAACATGGAAGGTCAGACTCAGTGACCATAGCCTGGCAATAGAGACAGGATGCCATAGAAAACATGGAAGGTCAGACTCAGTGACCATAGACTGGCCATAGAGACAGGAAGCCATAGAAAAACATGGAAGGTCAGACTCAGTGACCAATAGAGACAGGATGCCATGGAAAAACATGGAAGGTCAGACTCAGTGACCATAGCCTGGCAATAGAGACAGGATGCCGTTGAAAAACATGGAAAATCAGACTCAGTGACCATAGCCTGGCAATAGATACTGGATGTCATGGAAAAACATGGAAGGTCAGACTCAGTGACCATAGCCTGGCAATAGAGACAGGATGCCATAGAAAACATGGAAGGTCAGACTCAGTACCATAGCCTGGCCATAGAGACAGGATGTCATGGAAACACATGGAAGGTCAGACTCAGTGACCATAGCCTGGCAATAGATACTGGATGTCATGGAAAAACATGGAAAGTCAGACTCAGTGACCATAGCCGGGCAATAGATGCTGGATGTCATGGGAAAAAATGGAAGGTCAGACTCAGTGACCAGTAGAGACAGGATGCCATGGAAAAAACATGGAAGGTCAGACTCAGTGACCATAGCCTGGCAATAGAGACAGGATGCCATGGAAAAACATGAACATCAGACACAGTGACCATGTTCTGGCCATAGAGACAGGATGCCATGGAAAAACATGGAAGGTCAGACTCAGTGATAGGCCAAGAGACAGGATGTCATAGTAAAACATGGAAGGTCAGACTAAGTGACCAGTAGAGACAGGATGCCATGGAAAATCATGGAAGGTCAGACTCAGTGACCATAGCCTGGCCATAGAGACAGGATGTCATAGTAAAACATGGAAGGTCAGACTAAGTGACCAGTAGAGACAGGATGCCATGGAAAAACATGGAAGGTCAGACTCAGTGTCCATAGCCTGGCAATAGAGACAGGATGCCATAGAAAAACATGGAAGGTCAGACTCAGTGACCATAGCCTGCCCATATAGACAGGATGCCATAGTAAATCATGTACGGTCAGACTCAGTTACCAGTAGAGACAGGATGCCATGGAAAACCATGGACGGTCAAACTCAGTGACAATAGCCTGGCAATAGAGACAGGAAGCCATAGAAAAACATGGAAGGTCAGACTCAGTGACCATAGCCTGCCCATAGAGACATGATGCCATGGAACAACATGGAAGGTCAGACTCAGTGCACATAGGCTGGCAATAGAGACAGGATGTGATAGTAATACATGGAAGGTCAGACTTAGTGACCAGTAGAGACATAAAGCCATGGAAAAACATGGAAGGTCAGACTCAGTGCACATAGGCTAGCAATAGAGACAGGATGCCATAGTAAAAAATGGAAGGTCAGACTTAGTGACCAGTAGAGACATAAAGCCATGGAAAAACATGGAAGGTCAGACTCAGTGCACATAGCCTGGCAATAGAGACAGGATGCCATAGAAAACATGGAAGGTCAGACTTAGTGACCATAGCCTGCCCATACAGATAGGATGCCATAGAAAAAAACATGGAAGGTCAGACTTTGTGACCATAGCCTGGCAATAGAGACAGGATGCCATAGAAAAACATGGAAGGTCAGACTCAGTGACCAGTAGAGACAGGATGCCATAGAAAACATGGAAGGTCAGACTCAGTGACCATAGCCTGCCCAAATAGACAGGATGCCATAGTAAAACATGGAAGGTCAGACTCAGTGACCAATAGAGACAGGATGCCATGGAAAAACATGGAAGGTCAGACTCAGTGACCATAGCCTGGCAATAGAGACAGGATGGCATAGAAACACATGGAAAGGTAGACTCAGTGACCATAGCCTGGCAATAGAGACAGGATTTCATGGAAAAACATGGAACGTCAGACACAGTGACCATGTTCTGGCCATAGAGACAGGATGCCATAGAAAACATGGAAGGTCAGACTCAGTGACCATAGCCTGCCCATATAGACAGGATGCCATAGTAAAACATGGAAGGTCAGACTCAGTGACCAGTAGAGACAGGATGCCATGGAAAACATGGAAGGTCAGTCTCAGTGACCATATCATGGCAATAGATACTGAATGTCATGGAAAAACATGGAAGGTCAGACTCAGTGACCATAGCCTGGCAATAGAGACAGGATGGCATAGAAAAACATGGAAAGTCGGACTCAGTGACCATAGCCTGGCAATAGAGACAGGATGCCATGGAAAAACATGGAACGTCAGACACAGTGACCATGTTCTGGCCATAGAGACAGGATGCCATAGAAAACATGGAAGGTCAGACTCAGTGACCATAGACTGGCCATAGAGACAGGATGCCATAGAAAAACATGGAAGGTCAGACTCAGTGACCAATAGAGACAGGATGCCATGGAAAAACATGGAAGGTCAGACTCAGTGACCATAGCCTGGCAATATATACTGGATGTCATGGAAAAACATGGAAGGTCAGACTCAGTGACCAATAGAGACAGGATGCCATGGAAGAACATGGAAGGACAGAAACAGTGACTATAGCCTGGCAATATATACTGGATGTCATGGAAAAACATGGAAGGTCAGACTCAGTGACCATAGCCTGGCCATAGAGACAGGATGTCATAGTAAAACATGGAAGGTCAGACTAAGTGACCAGTAGAGACAGGATGCCATGGAAAATCATGGAAGGTCAGACTCAGTGACCATAGCCTGGCCATAGAGACAGGATGTCATAGTAAAACATGGAAGGTCAGACTAAGTGACCAGTAGAGACAGGATGCCATGGAAAAACATGGAAGGTCAGACTCAGTGTCCATAGCCTGGCAATAGAGACAGGATGCCATAGAAAAACATGGAAGGTCAGACTCAGTGACCATAGCCTGCCCATATAGACAGGATGCCATAGTAAATCATGTACGGTCAGACTCAGTTACCAGTAGAGACAGGATGCCATGGAAAACCATGGACGGTCAAACTCAGTGACAATAGCCTGGCAATAGAGACAGGAAGCCATAGAAAAACATGGAAGGTCAGACTCAGTGACCATAGCCTGCCCATAGAGACATGATGCCATGGAACAACATGGAAGGTCAGACTCAGTGCACATAGGCTGGCAATAGAGACAGGATGTGATAGTAATACATGGAAGGTCAGACTTAGTGACCAGTAGAGACATAAAGCCATGGAAAAACATGGAAGGTCAGACTCAGTGCACATAGGCTAGCAATAGAGACAGGATGCCATAGTAAAACATGGAAGGTCAGACTTAGTGACCAGTAGAGACATAAAGCCATGGAAAAACATGGAAGGTCAGACTCAGTGCACATAGCCTGGCAATAGAGACAGGATGCCATAGAAAACATGGAAGGTCAGACTTAGTGACCATAGCCTGCCCATACAGATAGGATGCCATAGAAAAAAACATGGAAGGTCAGACTTTGTGACCATAGCCTGGCAATAGAGACAGGATGCCATAGAAAAACATGGAAGGTCAGACTCAGTGACCAGTAGAGACAGGATGCCATAGAAAACATGGAAGGTCAGACTCAGTGACCATAGCCTGCCCAAATAGACAGGATGCCATAGTAAAACATGGAAGGTCAGACTCAGTGACCAATAGAGACAGGATGCCATGGAAAAACATGGAAGGTCAGACTCAGTGACCATAGCCTGGCAATAGAGACAGGATGGCATAGAAACACATGGAAAGGTAGACTCAGTGACCAAAGCCTGGCAAGTTGAGAGGGGATAGAGACAGGATGCCATAGAAAACATGGAAGGTCAGACTCAGTGACCATAGCCTGCCCATATAGACAGGATGCCATAGTAAAACATGGAAGGTCAGACTCAGTGACCAGTAGAGACAGGATGCCATGGAAAACATGGAAGGTCAGTCTCAGTGACCATATCATGGCAAAAGATACTGAATGTCATGGAAAAACATGGAAGGTCAGACTCAGTGACCATAGCCTGGCAATAGAGACAGGATGGCATAGAAAAACATGGAAAGTCGGACTCAGTGACCATAGCCTGGCAATAGAGACAGGATGCCATGGAAAAACATGGAACGTCAGACACAGTGACCATGTTCTGGCCATAGAGACAGGATGCCATAGAAAACATGGAAGGTCAGACTCAGTGACCATAGACTGGCCATAGAGACAGGATGCCATAGAAAAACATGGAAGGTCAGACTCAGTGACCAATAGAGACAGGATGCCATGGAAAAACATGGAAGGTCAGACTCAGTGACCATAGCCTGGCAATATATACTGGATGTCATGGAAAAACATGGAAGGTCAGACTCAGTGACCAATAGAGACAGGATGCCATGGAAGAACATGGAAGGACAGAAACAGTGACTATAGCCTGGCAATATATACTGGATGTCATGGAAAAACATGGAAGGTCAGACTCAGTGACCATAGCCTGGCCATAGAGACAGGATGCCATAGAAAAACATGGAAGGTCATACTAAGTGATCAGTAGAGACAGGATGCCATAGAAAAACATGGAAAGTCAGACTCAGTGACCAGTAGAGACATGATGTCTTGGAAAAACATGGAAGGTCAGACTCAGTGACCAGTAGAGACATGATGTCGTAGAAAAACATGGAAGGTCAGACTCAGTGACCAGTAGAGACATAATGTCGTAGAAAAACATGGAAGGTCAGACTCAGTGACCAGTAGAGACATGATGCCATGGAAAAACAGGTCAGACTCAGTGACCATAGCCTGGCAATAGATACTGGATGTCATGGAAAAACATGGAAGGTCAGAAACAGTGACTATAGCCTGGCAATATATACTGGATGTCATGGAAAAACATGGAAGGTCAGACTCAGTGACCATAGCCTGGCAATAGATACTGGATGCCATGGAAAAACATGGAAGGTCAGAATCAGTGATCATAGCCTGGCAATAGAGACAGGATGCCATGGAAAAACATGGAAGGTCAGAATCAGTGACCATAGCCTGGCAATAGAGACAGGATGCCGTAGAAAAACATGGAAAATCAGACTCAGTGACCATAGCCTGGCAATAGATACTGGATGTCATGGAATAACATGGAAGGTCAGACTCAGTGACCATAGCCTGGCCATAGAGACAGGATGGCATAGTAAAACATGGAAGGTCAGACTCAGTGACCATGTTGGTAGAGACAGGATGCCATGGAAAAACATGGAAGGTCAGACTCAGTGACCATAGCCTGGCAGGACAGGATGGCATAGAAAACATGGAAGGTCAGACTCAGTGACCAGTAGAGACAGGATGCCATGGAAAAACATGGAAGGTCAGACTCAGTGACCATAGCTTGGCAATAGAGACAGGATGCCATGGAAAAACATGGAACGTCAAACTCAGTGACCATGTTCTGGCCATAGAGACAGGATGCCATGGAAAACATGGAAGGTCAGACTCAGTGACCATAGCCTGGCAATAGAGACAGGATGCCATAGAAAACATGGAAGGTCAGACTCAGTACCATAGCCTGCCCATATAGACAGGATGCCATAGTAAAACATGGAAGGTCAGACTCAGTGACCAGTAGAGACAGGATGCCATGGAAAAACATGGAAGGTCAGACTCAGTGACCATAGCCTGGCCATAGAGACAGGATGGCATAGTAAAACATGGAAGGTCAGACTCAGTGACCAGTAGAGACAGGATGCCATGGAAAAACATGGAAGGTCAGACTCAGTGACCATAGCTTGGCAATAGAGACAGGATGCCATGGAAAAACATGGAACGTCAAACTCAGTGACCATGTTCTGGCCATAGAGACAGGATGCCATGGAAAACATGGAAGGTCAGACTCAGTGACCATAGCCTGCCCATAGAGACATTATTCCATGGAACAACATGGAAGGTCAGACTCAGTGCACATAGGCTGGCAATAGAGACAGGATGCCATAGTAAAACATGGAAGGTCAGACTTAGTGAGCAGTAGAGACATAAAGCCATGGAAAAACATGGAAGGTCAGACTCAGTGCACATAGGCTGGCAATAGAGACAGGATGCCATAGTAAAACATGGAAGTTCAGACTCAGTGACCAGTAGAGACAGGATGACATAGAAAAACATGGAAGGTCAAACTCAGTGACCATAGCCTGACAATAGAGACAGGATGTCATGGAAAAACATGGAATGTCAGACTCAGTGACCATAGCCTGGCAATAGATGCTGGATGTCATGGAAAAACATGGAAAGTCAGACTCAGTGACCATAGCCTGGCAATAGAGACAGGATGCGATGGAAAAACATGGAACATCAGACACAGTGACCATGTTCTGGCCATAGAGACAGGATGTCATGGAAAAAATGGAAGGTCAGACTCAGTGACCAGTAGAGACAGGATGCCATGGAAAAACATGGAAGGTCAGACTCAGTGACCATAGCCTGGCAATAGAGACAGGATGCGATGGAAAAACATGGAACATCAGACACAGTGACCATGTTCTGGCCATAGAGACAGGATGTCATGGAAAAACATGGAAGGTCAGACTGAATGACCAGTAGAGACATGATGCCATGGAAAAACATGGAAGGTCAGACTCAGTGACCATAGCCTGGCAATAGAGACAGGATGGCATAGAAAAACATGGAAAGGTCAGACTCAGTGACCATAGCCTGGCAATAGAGACAGGATGGCATAGAAAAACATGGAAGGTCAGACTCAGTGACCATAGCCTGGCAATAGAGACAGGATGGCATAGAAAAACATGGAAGGTCAGACTCAGTGACCATATCCTGGCAATAGAGACAGGATGCCATGGAAAAACATGGAACGTCAGACACAGTGACCATGTTCTGGCCATAGAGACAGGATGCCATAGAAAACATGGAAGGTCAGACTCAGTGACCATAGACTGGCCATAGAGACAGGATGCCATAGAAAAACATGGAAGGTCAGACTCAGTGACCAATAGAGACAGGATGCCATGGAAAAACATGGAAGGTCAGACTCAGTGACCATAGCCTGGCAATAGAGACAGGATGCCGTAGAAAAACATGGAAGATCAGACTCAGTGACCATAGCCTGGCAATAGATACTGGATGTCATGGAAAAACATGGAAGGTCAGACTCAGTGACCATAGCCTGGCAATAGAGACAGGATGCCATAGAAAACATGGAAGGTCAGACTCAGTACTATAGCCTGGCCATAGAGACAGGATGTCATGGAAACACATGGAAAGTCAGACTCAGTGACCATAGCCTGCCCATATAGACAGGATGCCATAGTAAAACATGGAAGGTCAGACTCAGTGACCAGTAGAGACAGGATGCCATGGAAAAACATGGAAGGTCAGACTCAGTGACCACAGCCTTGCAATAGATACTGGATGTCATGGAAGAACATGGAAGGACAGAAACAGTGACTATAGCCTGGCAATATATACTGGATGTCATGGAAAAACATGGAAGGTCAGACTCAGTGACCATAGCCTGGCCATAGAGACAGGATGCCATAGAAAAACATGGAAGGTCATACTAAGTGATCAGTAGAGACAGGATGCCATAGAAAAACATGGAAAGTCAGACTCAGTGACCAGTAGAGACATGATGTCTTGGAAAAACATGGAAGGTCAGACTCAGTGACCAGTAGAGACATGATGTCGTAGAAAAACATGGAAGGTCAGACTCAGTGACCAGTAGAGACATAATGTCGTAGAAAAACATGGAAGGTCAGACTCAGTGACCAGTAGAGACATGATGCCATGGAAAAACAGGTCAGACTCAGTGACCATAGCCTGGCAATAGATACTGGATGTCATGGAAAAACATGGAAGGTCAGAAACAGTGACTATAGCCTGGCAATATATACTGGATGTCATGGAAAAACATGGAAGGTCAGACTCAGTGATCATAGCCTGGCAATAGAGACAGGATGCCATAGAAAAACATGGAAAGGTCAGAATCAGTGACAATAGCCTGGCAATAGAGACAGGATGACATGGAAAAACATGGAAGGTCAGACTCAGTGACCATAGCCTGGCAATATATACTGGATGTCATGGAAAAACATGGAAGGTCAGACTCAGTGACCATAGCCTGGCAATAGATACTGGATGTCATGGAAAAACATGGAAAGTCAGACTCAGTGACCATAGCCGGGCAATAGATGCTGGATGTCATGGGAAAAAATGGAAGGTCAGACTCAGTGACCAGTAGAGACAGGATGCCATGGAAAAAACATGGAAGGTCAGACTCAGTGACCATAGCCTGGCCATAGAGACAGGATGCCATGGAAAAACATGAACATCAGACACAGTGACCATGTTCTGGCCATAGAGACAGGATGCCATGGAAAAACATGGAAGGTCAGACTCAGTGACCATAGCCTGGCCATAGAGACAGGATGTCATAGTAAAACATGGAAGGTCAGACTAAGTGACCAGTAGAGACAGGATGCCATGGAAAATCATGGAAGGTCAGACTCAGTGACCATAGCCTGGCCATAGAGACAGGATGTCATAGTAAAACATGGAAGGTCAGACTAAGTGACCAGTAGAGACAGGATGCCATGGAAAAACATGGAAGGTCAGACTCAGTGTCCATAGCCTGGCAATAGAGACAGGATGCCATAGAAAAACATGGAAGGTCAGACTCAGTGACCATAGCCTGCCCATATAGACAGGATGCCATAGTAAATCATGTAAGGTCAGACTCAGTTACCAGTAGAGACAGGATGCCATGGAAAACCATGGACGGTCAAACTCAGTGACAATAGCCTGGCAATAGAGACAGGAAGCCATAGAAAAACATGGAAGTTCAGACTCAGTGACAATAGCCTGGCAATAGAGACATGATGCCATGGAACAACATGGAAGGTCAGACTCAGTACACATAGGCTGGCAATAGAGACAGGATGTGATAGTAATACATGGAAGGTCAGACTTAGTGACCAGTAGAGACATAAAGCCATGGAAAAACATGGAAGGTCAGACTCAGTGTACATAGGCTAGCAATAGAGACAGGATGCCATAGTAAAACATGGAAGGTCAGACTTAGTGACCAGTAGAGACATAAAGCCATGGAAAAACATGGAAGGTCAGACTCAGTGCACATAGCCTGGCAATAGAGACAGGATGCCATAGAAAACATGGAAGGTCAGACTTAGTGACCATAGCCTGCCCATACAGATAGGATGCCATAGAAAAAAAACATGGAAGGTCAGACTTTGTGACCATAGCCTGGCAATAGAGACAGGATGCCATAGAAAAACATGGAAGGTCAGACTCAGTGACCAGTAGAGACAGGATGCCATAGAAAACATGGAAGGTCAGACTCAGTGACCATAGCCTGCCCAAATAGACAGGATGCCATAGTAGAACATGGAAGGTCAGACTCAGTGACCAATAGAGACAGGATGCCATGGAAAAACATGGAAGGTCAGACTCAGTGACCATAGCCTGGCAATAGAGACAGGATGGCATAGAAACACATGGAAAGGTAGACTCAGTGACCAAAGCCTGGCAATAGAGACAGGATGGCATAGAAACACATGGAAAGGTAGACTCAGTGACCATATCATGGCAATAGATACTGAATGTCATGGAAAAACATGGAAGGTCAGAAACAGTGACTATAGCCTGGCAATATATACTGGATGTCATGGAAAAACATGGAAGGTCAGACTCAGTGACCATAGCCTGGCAATAGAGACTGGATGCCATAGAAAAACATGGAACGTCAGACTCAGTGACCATGTTCTGGCCATAGAGACAGAATGCCATAGAAAAACATGGAAGGTCAGACTCAGTGTACATAGGCTGGCAATAGAGACAGGATGCCATAGAAAACATGTATGTTCAGACTCAGTGACCAATATAGACAGGATGCCATAGAAAAACATGGAAGGTCAGACTCACTGACCAATTGAGACAGGATAACATGGAAAAACATGGAACATCAGACACAGTGACCATGTTCTGGCCATAGAGACAGGATGTCATGGAAAAACATGGAAGGTCAGACTGAGTGACCAGTAGAGAAATGATGCCATGGAAAAACATGGAAGGTCAGACTCAGTGACCATAGCCTGGCAATAGAGACAGGATGGCATAGAAAAACATGGAAGGTCAGACTCAGTGACCATAGCCTGGCAATAGAGACAGGATGGCATAGAAAAACATGGAAAGGTCAGACTCAGTGACCATAGCCTGGCAATAGAGACAGGATGGCATAGAAAAACATGGAAGGTCAGACTCAGTGACCATGTTCTGGCCATAGAGACAGGATGCCATAGAAAACATGGAAGGTCAGACTCAGTGACCATAGACTGGCCATAGAGACAGGATGCCATAGAAAAACATGGAAGGTCAGACTCAGTGACCAATAGAGACAGGATGCCATGGAAAAACATGTAACGTCAGACTCAGTGACCATAGCTTGGCAATAGAGACAGGATGCCGTAGAAAACATGGAAGATCAGACTCAGTGACCATAGCCTGGCAATAGATACTGGATGTCATGGAAAAACATGGAAGGTCAGACTCAGTGACCATAGCCTGGCAATAGAGACAGGATGTCATGGAAAAACATGGAAAGTCAGACTCAGTGACCATAGCCTGCCCATATAGACAGGATGCCATAGTAAAACATGGAAGGTCAGACTCAGTGACCAGTAGAGACAGGATGCCATGGAAAAACATGGAAGGTCAGACTCAGTGACCACAGCCTGGCAATAGATACTGGATGTCATGGAAGAACATGGAAGGTCAGAAACAGTGACTATAGCCTGGCAATATATACTGGATGTCATGGAATAACATGGAAGGTCAGACTCAGTGACCATAGCCTGGCAATAGATACTGGATGTCATGGAAAAACATGGAAAGTCAGAGTCAGTGACCATAGCCGGGCAATAGATGCTGGATGTCATGGAAAAAAATGGAAGGTCAGACTCAGTGACCAGTAGAGACAGGATGCCATGGAAAAAACATGGAAGGTCAGACTCAGTGACCATAGCCTGGCAATAGAGACAGGATGCCATGGAAAAACATGAACATCAGACACAGTGACCATGTTCTGGCCATAGAGACAGGATGCCATAGAAAACATGGAAGGTCAGACTTAGTGACCATAGCCTGCCCATACAGATAGGATGCCATAGAAAAAAACATGGAAGGTCAGACTCAGTGACCAGTAGAGACAGGATGCCATGGAAAATCATGGAAGGTCAGACTCAGTGACCATAGCCTGGCCATAGAGACAGGATGTCATAGTAAAACATGGAAGGTCAGACTAAGTGACCAGTAGAGACAGGATGCCATGGAAAAACATGGAAGGTCAGACTCAGTGTCCATAGCCTGGCAATAGAGACAGGATGCCATAGAAAAACATGGAAGGTCAGACTCAGTGACCATAGCCTGCCCATATAGACAGGATGCCATAGTAAATCATGTAAGGTCAGACTCAGTTACCAGTAGAGACAGGATGCCATGGAAAACCATGGACGGTCAAACTCAGTGACAATAGCCTGGCAATAGAGACAGGAAGCCATAGAAAAACATGGAAGTTCAGACTCAGTGACAATAGCCTGGCAATAGAGACATGATGCCATGGAACAACATGGAAGGTCAGACTCAGTACACATAGGCTGGCAATAGAGACAGGATGTGATAGTAATACATGGAAGGTCAGACTTAGTGACCAGTAGAGACATAAAGCCATGGAAAAACATGGAAGGTCAGACTCAGTGTACATAGGCTAGCAATAGAGACAGGATGCCATAGTAAAACATGGAAGGTCAGACTTAGTGACCAGTAGAGACATAAAGCCATGGAAAAACATGGAAGGTCAGACTCAGTGCACATAGCCTGGCAATAGAGACAGGATGCCATAGAAAACATGGAAGGTCAGACTTAGTGACCATAGCCTGCCCATACAGATAGGATGCCATAGAAAAAAACATGGAAGGTCAGACTTTGTGACCATAGCCTGGCAATAGAGACAGGATGCCATAGAAAAACATGGAAGGTCAGACTCAGTGACCAGTAGAGACAGGATGCCATAGAAAACATGGAAGGTCAGACTCAGTGACCATAGCCTGCCCAAATAGACAGGATGCCATAGTAGAACATGGAAGGTCAGACTCAGTGACCAATAGAGACAGGATGCCATGGAAAAACATGGAAGGTCAGACTCAGTGACCATAGCCAGGCAATAGAGACAGGATGGCATAGAAACACATGGAAAGGTAGACTCAGTGACCATAGCCTGGCAATAGAGACAGGATTTCATGGAAAAACATGGAACGTCAGACACAGTGACCATGTTCTGGCCATAGAGACAGGATGCCATAGAAAACATGGAAAGTCAGACTCAGTGACCATAGCCTGCCCATATAGACAGGATGCCATAGTAAAACATGGAAGGTCAGACTCAGTGACCAGTAGAGACAGGATGCCATGGAAAACATGGAAGGTCAGTCTCAGTGACCATATCATGGCAATAGATACTGAATGTCATGGAAAAACATGGAAGGTCAGAAACAGTGACTATAGCCTGGCAATATATACTGGATGTCATGGAAAAACATGGAAGGCCAGACTCAGTGACCATAGCCTGGCAATAGAGACAGGATGCCATAGAAAAACATGGAATGTCAGACTCAGTGACCATGTTCTGGCCATAGAGACAGAATGCCATAGAAAAACATGGAAGGTCAGACTCAGTGTACATAGGCTGGCAATAGAGACAGGATGCCATAGAAAACATGTATGTTCAGACTCAGTGACCAATATAGACAGGATGCCATAGAAAAACATGGAAGGTCAGACTGAGTGACCAGTAGAGAAATGATGCCATGGAAAAACATGGAAGGTCAGACTCAGTGACCATAGCCTGCCAATAGAGACAGGATGGCATAGAAAAACATGGAGAGGTAGACTCAGTGACCATAGCCTGGCAATAGAGACAGGATGGCATAGAAAAACATGGAAAGGACAGACTCAGTGACCATAGCCTGGCAATAGAGACAGGATGGCATAGAAAAACATGGAAGGTCAGACTCAGTGACCATAGCCTGGCAATAGAGACAGGATGGCATAGAAAAACATGGAAAGTCGGACTCAGTGACCATAGCCTGGCAATAGAGACAGGATGCCATGGAAAAACATGGAACGTCAGACACAGTGACCATGTTCTGGCCATAGAGACAGGATGCCATAGAAAACATGGAAGGTCAGACTCAGTGACCATAGACTGGCCATAGAGACAGGATGCCATAGAAAAACATGGAAGGTCAGACTCAGTGACCAATAGAGACAGGATGCCATGGAAAAACATGGAAGGTCAGACTCAGTGACCATAGCTTGGCAATAGAGACAGGATGCCGTAGAAAACATGGAAGATCAGACTCAGTGACCATAGCCTGGCAATAGATACTGGATGTCATGGAAAAACATGGAAGGTCAGACTCAGTGACCATAGCCTGGCAAGAGAGACAGGATGTCATGGAAAAACATGGAAAGTCAGACTCAGTGACCATAGCCTGCCCATATAGACAGGATGCCATAGTAAAACATGGAAGGTCAGACTCAGTGACCAGTAGAGACAGGATGCCATGGAAAAACATGGAAGGTCAGACTCAGTGACCACAGCCTGGCAATAGATACTGGATGTCATGGAAGAACATGGAAGGTCAGAAACAGTGACTATAGCCTGGCAATAGAGACAGGATGCCATATTAAAACATGGAAGGCCAGACTCAGTGACCAGTAGAGACAGGATGCCATGGAAAAACATGGAAGGTCAGACTCAGTGTCCATAGCCTGGCAATAGAGACATTATGCCATAGAAAAACATGGAAGGTCAGACTCAGTGACCATAGCCTGGCCATAGAGACAGGATGCCATGGAAAAACATGGAAGGTCAGACTCAGTGACCATAGCCTGGCCATAGAGACAGGATGTCATAGTAAAACATGGAAGGTCAGACTAAGTGACCAGTAGAGACAGGATGCCATGGAAAATCATGGAAGGTCAGACTCAGTGACCATAGCCTGGCCATAGAGACAGGATGTCATAGTAAAACATGGAAGGTCAGACTAAGTGACCATAGCCTGGCCATAGAGACAGGATGTCATAGAAAAACATGGAAGGTCAGACTCAGTGACCATAGCCTGGCCATAGAGACAGGATGTCATAGTAAAACATGGAAGGTCAGACTAAGTGACCAGGATAGAGACATGATGCCATGGAACAACATGGAAGGTCAGACTCAGTACACATAGGCTGGCAATAGAGACAGGATGTGATAGTAATACATGGAAGGTCAGACTTAGTGACCAGTAGAGACATAAAGCCATGGAAAAACATGGAAGGTCAGACTCAGTGTACATAGGCTAGCAATAGAGACAGGATGCCATAGTAAAACATGGAAGGTCAGACTTAGTGACCAGTACAGACATAAAGCCATGGAAAAACATGGAAGGTCAGACTCAGTGCACATAGCCTGGCAATAGAGACAGGATGCCATAGAAAACATGGAAGGTCAGACTTAGTGACCATAGCCTGCCCATACAGATAGGATGCCATAGAAAAAAACATGGAAGGTCAGACTTTGTGACCATAGCCTGGCAATAGAGACAGGATGCCATAGAAAAACATGGAAGGTCAGACTCAGTGACCAGTAGAGACAGGATGCCATAGAAAACATGGAAGGTCAGACTCAGTGACCATAGCCTGCCCAAATAGACAGGATGCCATAGTAAAACATGGAAGGTCAGACTCAGTGACCAATAGAGACAGGATGCCATGGAAAAACATGGAAGGTCAGACTCAGTGACCATAGCCTGCCCATATAGACAGGATGCCATAGTAAAACATGGAAGGTCAGACTCAGTGACCAGTAGAGACAGGATGCCATGGAAAACATGGAAGGTCAGTCTCAGTGACCATATCATGGCAATAGATACTGAATGTCATGGAAAAACATGGAAGGTCAGAAACAGTGACTATAGCCTGGCAATATATACTGGATGTCATGGAAAAACATGGAAGGTCAGACTCAGTGACCATAGCCTGGCAATAGAGACAGGATGCCATAGAAAAACATGGAACGTCAGACTCAGTGACCATGTTCTGGCCATAGAGACAGGATGCCATAGAAAACATGGAAAGTCAGACTCAGTGACCATAGCCTGCCCATATAGACAGGATGCCATAGTAAAACATGGAAGGTCAGACTCAGTGACCAGTAGAGACAGGATGCCATGGAAAACATGGAAGGTCAGTCTCAGTGACCATATCATGGCAATAGATACTGAATGTCATGGAAAAACATGGAAGGTCAGAAACAGTGACTATAGCCTGGCAATATATACTGGATGTCATGGAAAAACATGGAAGGTCAGACTCAGTGACCATAGCCTGGCAATAGAGACAGGATGCCATAGAAAAACATGGAACGTCAGACTCAGTGACCATGTTCTGGCCATAGAGACAGAATGCCATAGAAAAACATGGAAGGTCAGACTCAGTGTACATAGGCTGGCAATAGAGACAGGATGCCATAGAAAACATGTATGTTCAGACTCAGTGACCAATATAGACAGGATGCCATAGAAAAACATGGAAGGTCAGACTCACTGACCAATTGAGACAGGATAACATGGAAAAACATGGAACATCAGACACAGTGACCATGTTCTGGCCATAGAGACAGGATGTCATGGAAAAACATGGAAGGTCAGACTGAGTGACCAGTAGAGACATGATGCCATGGAAAAACATGGAAGGTCAGACTCAGTGACCATAGCCTGCCAATAGAGACAGGATGGCATAGAAAAACATGGAGAGGTAGACTCAGTGACCATAGCCTGGCAATAGAGACAGGATGCCGTAGAAAACATGGAAGGTCAGACTCAGTGACCATAGACTGGCCATAGAGACAGGATGCCATAGAAAAACATGGAAGGTCAGACTCAGTGACCATAGCTTGGCAATAGAGACAGGATGCCGTAGAAAACATGGAAGATCAGACTCAGTGACCATAGCCTGGCAATAGATACTGGATGTCATGGAAAAACATGGAAGGTCAGACTCAGTGACCATAGCCTGGCAATAGAGACAGGATGTCATGGAAAAACATGGAAGGTCAGACTCAGTGACCATAGCCTGCCCATATAGACAGGATGCCATAGTAAAACATGGAAGGTCAGACTCAGTGACCAGTAGAGACAGGATGCCATGGAAAAACATGGAAGGTCAGACTCAGTGACCACAGCCTGGCAATAGATACTGGATGTCATGGAAGAACATGGAAGGTCAGACTCAGTGACCAGTAGAGACAGGATGCCATAGAAAACATGGAAGGTCAGACTCAGTGACCAGTAGAGACAGGATGGCATAGAAACACATGGAAAGGTAGACTCAGTGACCAAAGCCTGGCAATAGAGACAGGATTTCATGGAAAAACATGGAACGTCAGACACAGTGACCATGTTCTGGCCATAGAGACAGGATGCCGTAGAAAACATGGAAAGTCAGACTCAGTGACCATAGCCTGCCCATATAGACAGGATGCCATAGTAAAACATGGAAGGTCAGACTCAGTGACCAGTAGAGACAGGATGCCATGGAAAACATGGAAGGTCAGTCTCAGTGACCATATCATGGCAATAGATACTGAATGTCATGGAAAAACATGGAAGGTCAGAAACAGTGACTATAGCCTGGCAATATATACTGGATGTCATGGAAAAACATGGAAGGTCAGACTCAGTGACCATAGCCTGGCAATAGAGACAGGATGCCATAGAAAAACATGGAACGTCAGACTCAGTGACCATGTTCTGGCCATAGAGACAGAATGCCATAGAAAAACATGGAAGGTCAGACTCAGTGTACATAGGCTGGCAATAGAGACAGGATGCCATAGAAAACATGTATGTTCAGACTCAGTGACCAATATAGACAGGATGCCATAGAAAAACATGGAAGGTCAGACACAGTGACCATGTTCTGGCCATAGAGACAGGATGTCATGGAAAAACATGGAAGGTCAGACTGAGTGACCAGTAGAGACATGATGCCATGGAAAAACATGGAAGGTCAGACTCAGTGACCATAGCCTGCCAATAGAGACAGGATGGCATAGAAAAACATGGAAGGTCAGACTCAGTGACCATAGCCTGGCCATAGAGACAGGATGGCATAGAAAAACATGGAAAGTCGGACTCAGTGACCATAGCCTGGCAATAGAGACAGGATGCCATGGAAAAACATGGAAAGTCGGACTCAGTGACCATAGCCTGGCCATAGAGACAGGATGGCATAGAAAAACATGGAAAGTCGGACTCAGTGACCATAGCCTGGCAATAGAGACAGGATGGCATGGAAAAACATGGAACGTCAGACACAGTGACCATGTTCTGGCCATAGAGACAGGATGCCATAGAAAAACATGGAAGGTCAGACTCAGTGACCAATAGAGACAGGATGCCATGGAAAAACATGGAAGGTCAGACTCAGTGACCATAGCTTGGCAATAGAGACAGGATGCCGTAGAAAACATGGAAGATCAGACTCAGTGACCATAGCCTGGCAATAGATACTGGATGTCATGGAAAAACATGGAAGGTCAGACTCAGTGACCATAGCCTGGCAATAGAGACAGGATGTCATGGAAAAACATGGAAAGTCAGACTCAGTGACCATAGCCTGCCCATATAGACAGGATGCCATAGTAAAACATGGAAGGTCAGACTCAGTGACCAGTAGAGACAGGATGCCATGGAAAAACATGGAAGGTCAGACTCAGTGACCACAGCCTGGCAATAGATACTGGATGTCATGGAAGAACATGGAAGGTCAGAAACAGTGACTATAGCCTGGCAATATATACTGGATGTCATGGAATAACATGGAAGGTCAGACTCAGTGACCATAGCCTGGCAATAGATACTGGATGTCATGGAAAAACATGGAAATTCAGACTCAGTGACCATAGCCGGGCAATAGAGACAGGATGCCATATTAAAACATGGAAGGCCAGACTCAGTGACCAGTAGAGACAGGATGCCATGGAAAAACATGGAAGGTCAGACTCAGTGACCATGTTCTGGCCATAGAGACAGGATGCCATAGAAAACATGGAAAGTCAGACTCAGTGACCATAGCCTGCCCATATAGACAGGATGCCATAGTAAAACATGGAAGGTCAGACTCAGTGACCAGTAGAGACAGGATGCCATGGAAAACATGGAAGGTCAGTCTCAGTGACCATATCATGGCAATAGATACTGAATGTCATGGAAAAACATGGAAGGTCAGAAACAGTGACTATAGCCTGGCAATATATACTGGATGTCATGGAAAAACATGGAAGGTCAGACTCAGTGACCATAGCCTGGCAATAGAGACTGGATGCCATAGAAAAACATGGAACGTCAGACTCAGTGACCATGTTCTGGCCATAGAGACAGAATGCCATAGAAAAACATGGAAGGTCAGACTCAGTGACCAATATAGACAGGATGCCATAGAAAACATGTATGTTCAGACTCAGTGACCAATATAGACAGGATGCCATAGAAAAACATGGAAGGTCAGACTCACTGACCAATTGAGACAGGATAACATGGAAAAACATGGAACATCAGACACAGTGACCATGTTCTGGCCATAGAGACAGGATGTCATGGAAAAACATGGAAGGTCAGACTGAGTGACCAGTAGAGACATGATGCCATGGAAAAACATGGAAGGTCAGACTCAGTGACCATAGCCTGCCAATAGAGACAGGATCCCATAGAAAAACATGGAGAGGTAGACTCAGTGACCATAGCCTGGCAATAGAGACAGGATGGCATAGAAAAACATGGAAGGTCAGACTCAGTGACCAATAGAGACAGGATGCCATGGAAAAACATGGAAGGTCAGACTCAGTGACCATAGCTTGGCAATAGAGACAGGATGCCGTAGAAAACATGGAAGATCAGACTCAGTGACCATAGCCTGGCAATAGATACTGGATGTCATGGAAAAACATGGAAGGTCAGACTCAGTGACCATAGCCTGGCAATAGAGACAGGATGTCATGGAAAAACATGGAAAGTCAGACTCAGTGACCATAGCCTGCCCATATAGACAGGATGCCATAGTAAAACATGGAAGGTCAGACTCAGTGACCAGTAGAGACAGGATGCCATGGAAAAACATGGAAGGTCAGACTCAGTGACCACAGCCTGGCAATAGATACTGGATGTCATGGAAGAACATGGAAGGTCAGAAACAGTGACTATAGCCTGGCAATATATACTGGATGTCATGGAATAACATGGAAGGTCAGACTCAGTGACCATAGCCTGGCAATAGATACTGGATGTCATGGAAAAACATGGAAAGTCAGACTCAGTGACCATAGCCGGGCAATAGAGACAGGATGCCATATTAAAACATGGAAGGCAAGACTCAGTGTCCATAGCCTGGCAATAGAGACATTATGCCATAGAAAAACATGGAAGGTCAGACTCAGTGACCATAGCCTGGCAATAGAGACAGGAAGCCATAGAAAAACATGGAAGGTCAGACTCAGTGACCATAGCCTGCCCATAGAGACATGATGCCATGGAACAACATGGAAGGTCAGACTCAGTGCACATAGGCTGGCAATAGAGACAGGATGCCATAGTAAAACATGGAAGGTCAGACTTAGTGACCAGTAGAGACATAAAGCCATGGGAAAACATGGAAGGTCAGACTCAGTGCACATAGCCTAGCAATAGAGACAGGATGCCATAGAAAACATGGAAGGTCAGACTTAGTGACCATAGCCTGCCCATAGAGATAGGATGCCATAGAAAAAACATGGAAGGTCAGACTTTGTGACCATAGCCTGGCAATAGAGACAGGATGCCATAGAAAAACATGGAAGGTCAGACTCAGTGACCAGTAGAGACAGGATGCCATAGAAAACATGGAAGGTCAGACTCAGTGACCATAGACTGCCCAAATAGACAGGATGCCATAGTAAAACATGGAAGGTCAGACTCAGTGACCAATAGAGACAGGATGCCATGGAAAAACATGGAAGGTCAGACTCAGTGACCATAGCATGGCAATAGAGACAGGATGGCATAGAAACACATGGAAAGGTAGACTCAGTAACCATAGCCTGGCAATAGAGACAGGATGCCATAGAAAACATGGAAGGTCAGATTCAGTGACCATAGCCTGCCCATATAGACAGGATGCCATAGTAAATCATGGAAGGTCAGACTCAGTGACCAGTAGAGACAGGACGCCATGGAAAACATGGAAGGTCAGACTCAGTGACCATATCCTGGCAATATATACTGGATGTCATGGAAAAACATGGAAGGTCAGACTCAGTGACCATAGCCTGGCAATAGAGACAGGATGCCATAGAAAACATGGAACGTCAGACTCAGTGACCTTAGCCTGCCCATATAGACAGGATGCCATAGTAAAACATGGAAGGTCAGACTCAGTGACCAGTAGAGACAGGATGCCATGTTAAACATGGAAGGTCAGACTCAGTGACCATATCATGGCAATAGATACTGAATGTCATGGAAAAACATGGAAGGTCAGAAACAGTGACTATAGCCTGGCAATATATACTGGATGTCATGGAAAAACATGGAAGGTCAGACTCAGTGACCATAGCCTGGCAATAGAGACAGGATGCCATAGAAAAACATGGAACGTCAGACTCAGTGACCATAGCCTGGCCATAGAGACAGAATGCCATGGAAAAACATGGAAGGTCAGACTCAGTGTACATAGGCTGGCAATAGAGACAGGATGCCATAGAAAACATGTATGTTCAGACTCAGTGACCAATATAGACAGGATGCCATAGAAAAACATGGAAGGTCAGACTCACTGACCAATTGAGACAGGATAACATGGAAAAACATGTAAGGTCACTCAGTGACCATAGCCTGGCAATAGAGACAGGATGCCATAGAAAAACATGGAAGGTCAGACTCAGTGACCATAGCCTGGCCATAGAGACAGGATGCCATAGTAAAACATGGAAGGTCAGACTCAGTGACCAGTAGAGACAGGAGGCTATAGAAAAACATGGAAGGTCAGACTCAGTGACCATAGCCTGGCAATAGAGACAGGATGTTATAGAAAAACATGTACATTCAGACTCAGTGACCAATATAGACAGGATGTAATGGAAAAACATGGAATGTCAGACTCAGTGACCATAGCCTGGCAATATAGACAATAGAGAAAAGAAAGAAAGAAAGAAAGAAAGAAAGAAAGAAAGAAAGAAAGAAAGAAAGAAAGAAAGAAAGAAAGAAAGAGTATCTCACCACAGCAGTTCAGGAACACATAAAATATAGCATCTGAGTTGTTGGGATTCAAAACCTGAGTTGTTGACCAATAGTATTACTGTAAAGTTAAGCTCCAATCAGATATCAGACCTAAATGATGTAAACTCTGCTTCTCAGAGGTGAGACAATGGGGGTTGGAGAAACCAACACAGAGCATGCTGAATTACTCAGACAACACACAGCAAATACATCCAGTTGATAAGGGGAGTCCCTTCTGGAGCTGGCCTGCCCAATTGGCCCAGCGTCGTCCAGGGTAGGGGAGGGAATGGCCGGCATGGATGGAGCTCAGTTGGTAGAGCATGGCGTTTGCAACGCCAGGGTTGTGGGTTTGATTCCCACGGGGGGCCAGTATAAAAAATATATATATATATATATAAAAATAAAAATAAAAATCACTAAGTGTAAGTCGCTCTGGATAAGAGCGTTTGCTAAATGACTAAAATGTAAATGTAATAACCACGTCAAAACTTGTGTCCAAATAAACAGTAGGCATAAAATATATAATCAAGAAAATATATAAAAAATATATATACATAAAATGTATGCATTTATTTTTCGCACAAAAGTAGTGCACTCGGCCTTTACTTGTCCTGTATTAGCAGACCGATATATCTGTAGCTTGGGTTAAACATTTTTGCAGCTCCGCTGCTCGGAGGAAGACAGTACGGTTGGATCATCGGTGTCACCAGATGACGGGGAGGAGGAGTCAACCAGCAGGCAGTTACAAGGGACGGGTGAATCAGGCAATTTGATGCAATGAATTGCATCAGCCTACTCAGTGATATTTATTCCCACAGTAATTCCTCATGGATCCATCCAGTTGTGGTTAAGAAAACAGTGCATGTGGTGGGCTATGTGAAGAGATGGGGTGAAGTGACACGCCTCCCAAAGGGAGGATGGTGGTAACTCGCGCTGCCTAGCAACCATCAAGAGCTTAAGAGCGTAGTGCATGCCGACGCCACCTCAGCATTACGGCTACATTTCATACTAAGCCGTAGGCAGAATTTTGACTAGGTTCGGTTTGCGTGAATGAACATTTGGGCTTTGATACCGGCAACACCTTTCAGGTATAAATGAAAAAGGTGGAAAAAAGTTGCCTGGATGCAGAAAAACATCTGGTTTGAAAGGTGCACAAGTTAGCTTTTGGGAAGTGTGTCTATAACCACGTTTCCATCCACAGATTTTTTGTGAGTAAAGTCATGCCGTTGTAGCGGTTTCAGGGCTTGTGTTGTGGATAGACGGTATGGCCACCATGGCCAAGACCAAAGAGCTCTCCAAGGATGTCAGGGACAAGATTGTAGACCTACACAAGGCTGGAATGGGCTACAAGACCATCGCCAAGCAGCTTGGTGAGAAGGTGACAACAGTTGGTGCGATTATTCGCAAATGGAAGAAACACAAAATAACTGTCAATCTCCCTCGGCCTGGGGCTCCATGCGAGATCTCACCTCGTGGAGTTGCAATGATCATGAGAACGGTGAGGAATCAGCCCAGAACTACACGGGAGGATCTTGTCAATGATCTCAAGGCAGCTGGGACCATAGTCACCAAGAAAACAATTGGTAACACACTACGCCGTGAAGGACTGAAATCCTGCAGCACCCGCAGAAGGTCCCCCCTGCTCAAGAAAGCACATATACAGGGCCGTCTGAAGTTTGCCAATGAACATCTGAATGATTCAGAGGAGAACTGGGTGAAAGTGTTGTGGTCAGATGAGACCAAAATCGAGCTCTTTGGCATCAACTCAACTCGCCGTGTTTGGAGGAGGAGGAATGCTGCCTATGACCCCAACAACACCATCCCCACCGTCAAACATGGAGGTGGAAACATTATGCTTTGGGGGTGTTTTTCTGCTAAGGGGACAGGAAAACTTCACCGCATCAAAGTGACGATGGACGGGGCCATGTACCGTCAAAACCTTCCCGCAGCCAGGGCATTGAAAATGGGTCGTGGATGGGTATTCCAGCATGACAATGACCCAAAACACACGGCCAAGGCAATAAAGGAGTGGCTCAAGAAGAAGCACATTAAGGTCCTGGAGTGGCCTAGCCAGTCTCCAGACCTTAATCCCATAGAAAATCTGTGGAGGGAGCTGAAGGTTTGAGTTGCCAAACGTCAGCCTCGAAACCTTAATGACTTGGAGAAGATCTGCAAAGAGGAGTGGAACAAAATCCCTCCTGAGATGTGTGCAAACCTGGTGGCCAACTACAAGAAACGTCTGACCTCTGTGATTGCCAACAAGGGTTTTGCCACCAAGTACTAAGTCATGTTTTGCAGAGGGGTCAAATACTTATATCCCTCATTAAAATGCAAATCAATTTATAACATTTTTGATGTGCGTTTTTCTGGATTTGTTTGTTGTTATTCTGTCTCTCACTGTTCAAATAAACCTACCATTAAAATTATAGACTGATCATGTCTTTGTCAGTGGGCAAACGTACAAAAAAATTGCATATTTGTCCCTCCCAGTTGTATAATTGCACTGTGATACAAAACGCTGTGCCGGTATGCTTTAGGACCATGCAGATGCCTCAGAGCGGTCAGTTAGACAGTGTTTATGGTTTCAGCCAGCTGGATTTAGGACCGGCTGGATTTAGGACCGCATGGACACTACAGAGTGTGCGAAGGCAAAGCTTCTGAAAGGCTGGCGTATAGGACCAGCACGGGAGAGATGAACAGAGGCAGCTGCTGTCTGTGTTGCGCTTTTTTTTCAAGTAGTAAAAGCAAGCAGATCAGAAACTGGCTACTCTTTAGTTGATTTATCTAGCTGGCAAGGTAACTGCTGTATGTATTCCCAGTGCTGAGCTAGTAGTAACTGACATGTTACATTAGCTAATGTTTCATCCCCTCTCGACTTAAGTGAATGAACTACTAGCAGCTAGTTAGCTAGCTAGTAGCTACCACAGCCAGTTCAGCTCTAGCTAGCGTCTAGCTATCTGTCAGGTAACAGTATCTAACAGCTGTTATGTTTATTGAAATGTTTTGTAGCCTTTGTTTTTTTCCCGCTTCAACAGAAGTAATTAGAGGATGTATCATTAGCTAGAGATAGCCAAAAGTTGGCTAACGTTAGCTAGCTAGCTCACTAACTTGAGCTATTATTTTTGCTCAATCACACTAGACCAGCTTGCCGAACGATTGAAGATAGTAATGTCAGTATAGTAATGTAAAGTTATTGATCTGTCTGTTTCCCTACTTTTCCCACTGACACGGTATAAACAGCTCTTCGGGCTTCACTGTCATGGTGCACAGTCAGTACACAACACTATGCTCATCATGTCTTAGCAGGATCAGATGGTGACAGGTGTCCCTGCAGGGTCAGACAGCCAGGGAAGACCAGTCTACGGAGATCAGGTGAATTTGCAGTACATTATATCAATTAGTGAATGCCTAGAATTAGTGAATGCCTGAGTGGCGCAGTGGTCTAAGGCACTGCATCGGTCTAAGGCACTTCATCGCAGTGCTAACTGTGCCACTAGAGATCCTGGTTCGAATCCAGGCTCTGTCGCAGCCGGCCGCGACCGGGAGACTCATGGGCGGCGCACAATTGGCCCAGCGTCGTCCAGGGTAGGGGAGGGAATGGCCGGCAGGGATGTAGCTCAGTTGATAGAGCATGGCGTTTGCAACGCCAGGGTTGTGGGTTCGATTCCCACGGGGGGCCAGTATACAAAAATATGTATTCACTAACTGTAAGTCGCTCTGGATAAGAGCGTCTGCTAAATGACTAAAATGTAAAATGTAAATGTAGAAAGTTCCATCCAGTTGATGGGTGGGCCACAGTCTGGGATCTGGGAATAATTGTCATTTCAATTACTGAACCATTGATTCTATTCATACATAACATAGTGTATAAATGTACACTAAAGGTAATTCTTTGTCATGCCTCATCTGAGCAGGATCAGATGGTATCAGGGTCAGAGGTGAACTTTTGCAGATACAACAATTCTCCATGTGAAAGAAGCTTCAAAGATTTAAACTA